>NW_016820683.1:1131598-1146680 GCF_001698545.2 Rhinopithecus bieti | reverse complement strand
AAAAAAAAAAAAAAAAAAAAAAAAAAAAAACTTAAAAAACAGCACCTGGAGCACAAAGGCACATCGAACCACACCACACTGGAGTATGGAGAGCGGTGCTAACTCCATAAATTACATTCTTCTTTCTCTCTGAATCATCGATATAAAACTGTCTTAAGGGCGGGGCACGGTGGCTCACGCCTGTAATCCCAGCACTTTGGGAGGCCGAGACGGGCAGATCACTTGAGGTCAGGAGTTCAAGACCAGCTTGGCCAGCATGGTGAAACCCCATCTCTACTAAAATACAAAATTAGCCAGGCGTGGTGGCAGGCGCCTGTAGTCCCAGCTACTTGGGAGGCTGAGGCAGGAAAATCGCTTGAACCCGGGAAGGTAACAGTGAGCCGAGATCACACCACTGCACTCCAGCCTGGGCGACAGAGTGAGACTCCATCTCAAAAACAAAACAAAACAAAACAAAAAACAAACAAACAAAACTGTCTTCAATAATTCCATTTCCTTATAGGTCTCCTATGTAACCTCTGAAATAGTTCTCCCTTAGAGAGTAGAATAAAAAAAGATGGCACCCTAAGGAAGCAGAAATATAGAAATATAGGTATTGACACAATTTCTGTCAATTCTAAATATTCTATCAATAATCCCTAAAAAGCAGATACTGTCTATAAAATGAATCATGAAATACGTTTTTTGTTTTTTTTTTTCTGAGACAGAGTCTCGCACTGTCACTAGGCTGGAGTGCAGTGGTACAATCTCAGTTCATGCAACCTCCTCCTCCTGGGTTCAAGCGATTCTCCTGCCTCAGTCTCTCAAGTAGCTGGAACTACAGGCGCGCACCACAACGCCCAGCTAATTTTTGTATTTTTAGTAGAGATGGGATTTCACCATGTTGGCCAGGATGATCTCAATCTCTTGACCTTGTGATCTGCCCGCCTCGGCCTCCCAAAGTGCTGGGATTACAGATGTGAGCCACCACGCTCAGATGAAATAAGATTTTTTAAAACTTCTAATAAAGTTTTATTTAGCACAACATATACAAAAGATTGTCATTTCAACATAAAATCAATATAAAAGTTAATCATTTTGCAATTATTTTTTGTGGTGAGGGGGAACTAAGTCTTTGAAATCCAGGCTGTAGTTTAAAAGTACATTTCAATTTCACTGTTAATTTTAAACTGTCATTTAAAAAACCCATAAAATGTATCATCTTAACCGTTTTAAGCATACAGTCCAGCACTGTAAAGTATAATCACACTGCTGTGCAGCAGCTCTCCAGAAACTTCATCTTGCAAAATTGAAGCTCTATTCCCATTAAACATTACCTTCCTCCTACCTCAGTCTTTAGCAATCACCTTTCTACTTTGTTTCCATGATTTCAACTACTTTAGATACTTTATATGAGTAAAATCATACAGTATTTGTCCTTTTGTAATTGGCTTATTTTGCTTATGATGTCCTCAAGGTTCATCTATACTGCAACATACGGCAGAATTTTCTTTTTTGAGGTTGCATAATATTCCCTTGTATGTATATGCCAAATTTTGTTTATCCATTCATCTGTTGATAGATATCTGGGTTGCTCTCACCTCTTGACTATTCTGTGCAAATATCTCTTCAATATTCTGCTGTGAGAAATTTGTTTTTAAAAATGGCCTTTCATAAATGAACCAAAAGAATGAAGAACATTCAATAAACAAAAATTTGCTAGAAAAATTCAGTAATTTTAGTACATTAAAGGTAAGTATCTTTTGAGAATTTGAGTCAATTTCTTTTTTTTTCTTTAAGAGGGAAGTCTCACTCTGTTGCCCAGGCTGGAGTGCAGTGGCATGATCTTGGCTCACTGCAAGCTCTGCCTCCTGGGTTCATGGCATTCTCCTGCCTCAGCCTCCCTAGTAGCTGGGACTACAGGCGCCCGCCACCATGCCTGGCTACTTTTTTTCATTTTTAGCAGAGACAGTGTTTCACCGTGTTAGCCAGGATGGTCTCTATCTCCTGACCTTGTGATCTACCCGCCTCGGCCTCCCAAAGTGCTGGGATTACAGGTGTGAGCCACCGCACCCAGCCCCGAGTCAATTTCAACATAAAGACTGAAAGCTTAGATTTAAAGATTGTTTGTAAGTTATATTGGGAAAAAATTAAAAGAATCAAAGAAGCCAAATTTACAACTACATCAAAATTGATGGCCAGGTGCAGTGGCTCACGCCTGTAATCCCAGCACTTTGGGAGGCCGAGGCAGGCAGATCACCTGAGGTCAGGAGTTCAAGACCAGCCTGGCTAACATGGTGAAAACCCGTTTCTACTAAAAATACAAAAAATTAGCTGGGCATGGTGGCATGCGCCTGTAATCCCAGCTACTCAGGAGGCTGGGGCAGGAGAATCGCTTGAACCTGGGAGGCGGAGTTGCAGTGAGCCAAGATCACGCCACTGCACTCCAGTTTGGGCAACAAGAGCGAAACTCCGTCTCAAAAATGATAAAACAAAATAAAATAAAATTGGTATTTGGCTTCAAAATTACAACAAATGATCTTCCCAGAAACCTTTAGACCATCATAAATATAAGTAAAACCAAATCAAAAACCTGTCTGCATTTTCTCTATGATGACTGTTCAATAAGCATGGTCAAACACAATCTATGAGCAAGTACCTGCTCAGCTGCTTTTTAAAAAGCTGCCATAGTTTTAATATTTACTCCTGCAGTAAACACATCATGCAATTAAAGCTGTGTAATTTTACTGTAATAATTACAAGGCAATAAACTTTGCTTGTCTGATTTGCTAAAATAACTCTCAAAGAGAATATTCTCAGAAAAATGATTACATTAGATAGACTAATAGTAAAGAAACCCCATTGAAACAATACACATAAAGTGTTTACACCTATATACATTATAAATCTTATTCACATACAAATACCAGAATTTAGCACAACCAATCTAGAATATTAATAGTTTAGCACAGATATTTCTCAATATCAGAAGTCAATTATTTTTCAAGAGCTTTCTACATATACAGCTACCTAATCTGCCTCTTAACAGAACTTAGTTCTACTGAAATAAACATCACAGAAAATAATTTTTTAAGGTTTTGGGAACCTATGGTCAAAACGTTAAATGGAGAGATAAGGAAAGTGGCAGAGATCAGCTAATGACATAATTTAGTCCTAATCCTTATGAGAATCTGTTCTGTGACCTTGAGTAAGTTACATTAGCCATGTGCTCTGCCAGCCTCTGTAAGTGAAATGGGCTGTTTGTACGGGCTAATACCAATGAATAAGAACCATCTGGAAAAAAATTAAGTTAGATCTCTGCCTCACACCATATACAAAATGGAGTAACGATTCAATTAAACACCTAAATGTAAAAAATAAGGTAGAAAACCTAAATATATTTTATCAGGTTAGGGTAGGAAAGACTTCTCAACGCAAGCATAAAACATAAAAGCCAGGAAGGCTGATTTTGCTATATAAGAATGTAAAAGGTTTGTTGGCATGAAAGATATCGAATGTTAAACAACAAGGACTGAGAGAAAATATTTAAAACATCTCAACAAAGGTTAATAATATCTAAAATGTATAAAGGGCTCCTACAAAGCTATAAAAACAATCCAATAAAAAAGGGAAATATATATAAATAGGTGAGACACAAAATAAATGGCCAATAAACTAACAAAAGATATTTCAACTCATTAGTATGCAGAAGAACATAAATTAAAACAGCAAGAGGCCAGGGGTGATGGCACATGCCTTGTAATCCCAGGATTTTGGGAGGCTGAGGTGGGAGGATTGCTTGAGCCTGAGCCCAAGAGTTTGAGACTAGCCTGGGCAACACAGTGAGGACCCGTTTCTACTTAAAGCAAAAAGAAGTACCTGGGCTTGGTAGTATGTGCCTGTAGTACTAGCTACTCAGAAGTCTAAGGTGGAAGATCGCTGGTGCCCTGGAATTTGAGGTTACAAGTGAGTTACCTCGCTGCAGGTACTGCTGTGTTATCTAGCCTGAGCAACATAGTGAGACCCTGTCAATCAATCAATCAATCAATAAAAATAAAGATATAAGAATAAGGATGTTTCATAAAATATTATTTATAATAATGAAGGAAGTGAGGGCCACCAAAATATCTCGTAGAGAAGAATGACTATAGTGTATCCATTCAACAGAATGTTTGACATGTTTAAAAGAATGAAATAGGCTGCTCCAGGTGGCTCATGCCTGTAATCCCAACACTTTGGAAGGCTGAGGCAGGAGGACTCCTTGGGCCTAGAAGCTGGAGACCAGCCTGGACAACAATGTGAGACCTCATTTCTACAAAAAAAATTTTTTTTAATTATTTAGGTACGGTGGTATGCACCTGTAGTCCCAGCCACTCGGGAGGCTGGGGCAAAAAGATCCCATGATTACAGTGAGCTATGATCACACATTGCACCCTAGCCTAGGTGACAGACTGAGACCTTGTCTCAAAAAAAAAAAAAAAAAAAGACTGAAAATATGTCAAATTACAAAAGTAAGTCTCAGAAGAATGATGTTGGGAAAAAATCAATTTAATTGTTTTTTAAAAATGTACAGAAAATGTTTAGGAAGATTAGGAAGGGAAGGGTCTCACCTTTATTTCTGCAGTCACAATTACTGTTTGAATGTTTTCTGACAAGCTTATATTACTTTTATTAAAAAATTACTCAGTTCCGGCTGGGCGCGGTGGCTCACGCCTGAAATCCCAGCACTTCGGGAGGTCAAGGCGGGCGGATCACAAGGTCAGGAGATTGAGACCATCCTAGCTAACACAGTGAAACCCCATCTCTACTAAAAATACAAAAAATTAGCTGGGCGTGGTGGTGGGCGCCTGTAGTCCCAGCTGCTCGGGAGGCTGAGGCAGGAGAATAGCGTGAACCCGGGAGACGGAGCTTGCAGTGAGCCGAGAGCGTGCCACTGCACTCCAGCCTGGGCAACAGAGTGAGACTCCGTCTCAAAAATATATATATATATATAACTCAGTTCCCAGATTCCCTATCCAGACTGAATCACATTTACAAAGTATAGTAATAATCATGTGCCAACTGCTGTTCTGAGATTTAAAAAAAAATTGTTTTGTAAATATTTTTATTGTTGTTGCCTCAAACAAAAGAACACAGCACCCTGGAGAAGACTGATTTCTGCTTTATCACTTCAGTATATAATAGCTGACCAGGCCCAGAAAAAAAACAGAAATAGAACAGAATTCATCTGTGAAAAGGCTATGCAGTATGAGACTTGTGAAAACAAAACAAGGGAGAATGGTAAGGATATGATACATGGTGTTCCAACTTGGTGGGGCTGTTTGAAACTCTCTAAAAGAAGTACAGTTTGTACAACATAAAACTTGTGAGAGAATCTGCCCAGCAGTGTTTCCTGAATACCTAAATAAGCTAATTCAGGACAGGGGTTACTAGAGAGGTTTTTAAAGATAAAGACTGGTTTGCTTGGGAAATGGATATCCTTTATAGTACAGAACTTCCATCTGTGTTTTTAAAAATAGGCTTAATGCCATTTTCATTGTTTCCCCCAGTTCCCTCTTTTATTTATTTATTTATTTATTTTTTGGAAACGGAGTTTCGCTCTTGTTGTCCAGGCTGGAGTGCAATGGCGCGATCTCAGCTCACTGCAACCTCCGCCTCCTGGGTTCAAGCAATTCTCCTGCCTCAGCCTCCTAAATAGCTGGGATTACAGGCGTGTGCCACCACGCCTGGCTAATTTTGTATTTTTTTAGTAGAGATGGGGTTTCACCATGTTGGTCAGGCTGGTATTGAACTCCCAACCTCAAGTAATCCACAAGCCTTGGCCTCCCAAAGTGCTGGGATTACAGTGAGCCACACCACGCCTGGACTACTCCCTCTTGTTCATGAGACTTTGATCTTGACAACTGCAGTTTTACTAACCACAGTATTTTCCAGGAGCGTAGCTCCCAAGGATGGCAAAGGATGTGAGAGAGTCGGTAAGATCTGGGTTCAAATCTAAATTGCATTTCAAGCTGCATTACCATGGGCAAGTTACCTACCATGATCTCTGAGTGAAATGGAGATGAAATGGTGTAATGAGTGGAAATGACAGAGTAAAAAACATTTAAGCAAAGTACCTTGTGCACAGAAAACCCTTAACAAATGGGAGGTATAATTTTTATATGACAGACCTTTGACCAGAGTGTGGGGGTGGAGGGCTGTGCAGTGGACACGGAGAAAAGCACCTGAAGTGTTTCTCTTCTCATTCTACTGGGACTAGATGTCTGGCATTCTAATTTGCTAAAGATGAATTGATTCCATCAGCCCATGCAAAATGTAAGTGCATTTGACAGAATACAGCAAAGTTAGGATTTATATTGTGAGCTATTTTTAAAATTGCCTGGTTAGCAAATTAAACCAGCTGTGAAAATATCCTGGTTTCCATTCACAACAAATACAAGACAAGCCATTTTCCTTTAATGAATCTGGCCTCGTGGCAGCATAGTCCATTCTGCATAATTTATTCCTAAGGGTTTCAAAGACATAATTTTCTTAAGACAGACCAAAATTAAACTGTTTTCTAGGAAAAAAAGTATGAGTGAGAGGAGTTTCTCTCTATAGATTTTTGGTAAATTCCATGAATCACTGGCCATGAATCCATGAATCCAATTTAGGAGACTAATGTCTGAATAAAAAATAGTAGTTATGTCAGTACTTTAAGCAGTCTTAACTGGTTTTCCTTTAAAAGGGCATATGAAAACCAGTCTGCTCTGCAACACAATTTTCACATTCTATGATGGAGAGAGGAAAAAAATTCACTCACTGCTATCAAAAAGCTACCCAACAGCCTCCCAACTTCAGGTTTAAAACCAATCACCCCGGCCAGGCGCGATGGCTCACACCTGTAATCCCAGCACTTTGGGAGGCCGAGGCAGGCAGATCACCTGAGGTCAGGAGTTCAAGACCAGCCTGACTAACATGGTGAAACCCCATCTCTACTAAAAATAGAAAAATTAGCTGGGTGTGGTGGCAGGCAACTGCAGTCCCAGCTATTCAGGAGGCCAAGGAAGGAGAATTGCTTGAACCCAGGAGGTGGAGGTTGCAGTGAGCCGAGACTGCGCCACTGCATTCCAGCCTGGGTGACAGAGTAAGACTCTGTCTCAAAAAAAAAAAAGAAAAAACTAACAACAAACCAATCACCCCTTAAGGAGTTTGGGGAGAGATTCTGAATTATTTAGAATGTTGGCTAAGTTATATTATTTATAATTCCTGTTCCTTTAGGGAAACAATTTGTTATTTAAACAAAGATCAGCAGTGTAAATAACCAAATGGAATAGAATTTCAGGAAGTACTATTCAAATAAATTCACGCTTAGATTGCAGGGAAATGTTCTATTAATTTAGTTCACTTCATAAAGACATGCTGAGAAAAGGATGTACCGTTTTATACTTTCTTTGGAAGTCAACGAAACAGAATTAGTTCAATTTGGAACATACTGAGCCTTAAAGCCTTTGCTACAACATAACATAAATTTTGATTAGGCGAGTGTGGAAAAAACTATAAAGCTAACTTTCTTGTCCTTCCAGTTAGTTGGTCTATAAATAGAAGCAATGCATTAACAGCCACCAAAGCAACTGGTGAGTTCCCCAGTGTCTCTAACGTATACATCTCCGACAAATAGACTATCAGCATGTTGAACCAAAGTGTTTCTGAGGATCTGTAACAGGACTCTTTTTAAATAAACTGTGACTCACTGTTTGCTTTCTTCACCAGGAGGTGGAGTCTTGCCGTGCCCTTCCATTACAAAATCCTCCTGTTCCACCTGCAAAGGCAAGCACCACAGGTCAGCAGCAGTCAGTAACTACAATGCAACTCACTCCAAGAACCCACACCCGCCCTGTGCAAAACCACAGGGCCATTTCACTACGGTGCACAGAACAGAAGCCTGGGCCAATGGTTTTCAAACTTCTCCTTGAGTGATTAGATTTGCAGAAAAAAGGAAACATGTTGATCAGCAAAACATATAACTCTGACAAAGGATTAGCACCCAGAATATAAAAGAACAGTGATGAATCAATGAGACAAAGACAAAGAACACCTACTAGAAAAATCTGCAAATAACCAAGTAGGAATTTCACTGAAGAGAACACATAAACAGTTCCTAAACATATGAAAAGATATTCAATCTCATGTCAGTCAAGAAAATGCAAATTAAAACTATTTCACAACCACCAGGTTGGCTAAAATTAAAGTCAGGCAATGCCAAGTGCTGACAAGGGTATGCAGCAATGGCAACTCTTCTCCACTCCTAGTGAGAGGGACAACTGGTACAGCTACTTCAAAAAGCAGTTTTGTTGGCCAGGCATGGTGGCTCACACCTGTAATCCCAGCACTTTGGGAGGCCGAGGCAGGTGGATCATGAGGTCAGGAGATCGAGACCATCATGGCCAACATGGTGAAACTCCATCTCTACTAAAAATACAAAAATTAGCCGGACGTGGTGGCATGCACCTGTAGTCCCAGCTACTCGGGAGGCTGAGGCAGAAGAACTGCTTGAAACTGGAAGGCAGAGGTGGCAGTGAGCTGAGATCACACCACTGCACTCCAGCCCGGGCCCTGGGTGACAGAGCAAGACTCTGTCTCCAAAAAGAAAAAAAAGGTTGCCATTATCTATTACATTTGAAGATGCATTTACTGTACACATTAGTAACTGCACTTATAGGTATATACCCTAGATAAACTTTTGCATATATACAAAAATATTTATAGTAGAATTACTTTTAACAGAAAAAAAATACAAGAATAAACATCTATCAACAGTAAAACAGATAAATAGGCTATGGTGTTTCCAGAAAACAGAATACTATATTGCATGAAAACGAATGAACTACAGCTACACACTTCAATCTGGATGAGTTACAAAAAGGTAATCAAGTGAAGGAAGCAAATCACGAAAGAATACATATATAATATGATTCTATAAATATCAAGTCCAAATATATACGTATTTTAGAGCAAACTGAAGCAGAAAATATATTTTTTTAACCATATATATGTGTATGTAGGCATACATATGTATATACATGCTTTTATTTTATTATTTATTTATTTTTGAGATGGAGTCTAGCCCTGTCACCCAGGCTGGAGTGCAATGGCACGATCTTGGCTTACTGCAACCTCCACCTCCCAGGTTCAAATGATTCTCCTGCCTCAGCCTCCCAAGTAGCTGGGATTTCAGGCACCCGTCACCATGTCCAGCTAATTTTTGTATTTTTTTAGTAGAGACTGAGTTTCACCGTGTTGGCCAGGATGGTCTCCATCTCCTGACCTCGTGATCCACCCACCTTGGCCTCCCAAAGTGCTGGGATTACAGGCGTGAGCCAACGCGCCCGGCCCATGCTTTTATATTTAAAGATAAAAAGAAAAGGCTGAGGGTTATGGCATGACCCTGTAAGTCCCAGTTACTTTGGGGGTTAGAGGCAGGAGAATCAATAGAGCCTAGGAGTTTGAGACTGTAGTGCTCTATGATCACACCTGTGAATAACCACTGCCCTCCAGTCTAGGCAGCACCAGCGAAGACGCCTAAGTCGTAAAAAAAAAAAATAAAGAAAGCCCAATAATTTCTTAAATATCCAGTATTAATCACTAAAATATAATTTTCATATATGGAATTTATTCCCTTTCTTTGATAATTTATAATTGAAATTACTAATTTAAAAATTATTAATTTATATAAATAACATATACGATTTAAAAAGTCAAATAACAAACATTAATACTACAGGCTGACAAACAAAAACAGCACTTTCCACCCCGCCCCACCTTCACAACATAAGCCTCCATCCTCCCTTCCTCACAATGTAAGTTACCGTTTTTGTTCAACTCAATATTCAGTGCTAACAGTGCTATTATGTAGTAAATATATACAGCTGAATCATATGGAATGCTATAATTAAATTTCCTTTCTTGTATAATTTTGGTTTCCCTGGAACTAATTATTACCACTTCCTCTTCTTATTCTTTTTCCTTTTTTTTTTTTTGTTCTAGCTTAGTATTTGTTATGTATTTTTCATTAATTCATCCTCAAACTCTCCTACAGAACTGTAAATCTCCTCTTAATCAGTTCAAACACTTCAGGTAATCTGTCAGTTTCAATCCGCCTTGGAAACATCCTCAGGGGTTTCTCCGGCTCCGAACTGGATTGATTGCTCTCTAGGCCACTGAATCGCTGACATCTCGCCAGGGATGTCTCCTCCTCTTCATCTCTGGAATGCCCTCTCCTCTTTCTCCTAGGCTGGAGCATGTTTCCCAGATCCTCTGTCTCTTAAGGTTTACTCACTGATTCAGGTGGAGTATATATTCCAGTGATTTCCCCATAAAAGGTATATAGAAGGTGAATTTTTTCTGAGACCTTGAATGACTGAAATGTTCTTGTTTTATCCAGATATAACTGACATATAAAAACTTATTTATTTATTTATTTATTTTTTTGAGACGGAGTCTTGCTCTGTCGCCCAGGCTGGAGTGCAGTGGCCGGATCTCAGCTCACTGCAACCTCCACCTCCCGGGCTCACGCCATTCTCCTGCCTCAGCCTCCCGAGTAGCTGGGACTACAGGCGCCCGCCACCTCGCCCGGCTAGTTTTTGTATTTTTTAGTAGAGACGGGGTTTCACCGTGTTCGCCAGGATGGTCTCGATCTCCTGACCTCGTGATCCACCCGTCTCGGCCTCCCAAAGTGCTGGGATTACAGGCTTGAGCCACCGTGCCCGGCAAATTTCTGTTCTTTATCAAGTACCTAGTGTGTGGTATTTTGTTATAGCAGCATAAACAAACTGAGATACTGTGGAACCATCACCACCATCCATCTCCACCATTTTTCCATCTTTCCCATCTGAAACTCTGTACCCCTTAAACAGTAACTCCCCAGTCCCTGCTCCCCCCAGTCCCTAAGAAGCACCATTCCACTTTCTGTCTCTATGAATCTGACTCCTCCAGGTGCCTTACAGAAGTAAGAGTCATACGGCATTTGTCTTTTTGTGACTGGTTTGTTTCACTTAGCATATGTCTTCGATATTCATCTATGTTGTAGCATGTGTCAGAGTTTCCTTCCCTTTGTAAGGCTAAATAATATTCCGTTGTATATATATACTACATTTTGTTTATCCATTCACCCTTCCATGGACGTTCGGCTTACTTCCACCTTTTGGCTATTGTGAATACCTCCAAGTAATATTTAACACAGTAGCCATCTCCACCCTTCTGAAAATCTCTGCCTTGTACTGGACCATCTTCTGTCATTTATTTTCCTCTCTCTCACCCAATCTTAGGGTCTTTGGATTTATTCCTTTGACTTAGAAAGCGTTTCTTGGCCGGGTGCGGTGGCTCAAGCCTATAATTCCAGCACTTTGGGAGGCCGAGACGGGCGGATCACAAGGTCAGGAGATCGAGACCATCCTGGCTAACATGGTGAAACCCCGTCTCTACTAAAAAATACAAAAAAACTAGCCGGGCGAGGTGGCGGGCGCCTGTAGTCCCAGCTACTCGGGAGGTTGAGGCCGGAGAATGGCATAAACCCGGGAGGCGGAGCTTGCAGTGAGCTGAGATCCGGCCACTGCACTCCAGCCTGAGTGACAGAGCGAGACTTCGTCTCAAAAAAAAAAAAAAAAAAAGCAAGTGTTTCTTGTTCAGGCACAGCGGCTTACGCCTGTAATCCCAGCACTTTGGGAGGCCGAGGCAGGTGGATTACGTGAGGTCAGGAGTTCAAGACCGGCCTGGCCAACATGGCGAAACCCTGTCTCTACTCCAAAAACAAAAAAAAATTAGCCGGGCATGGTGGTGGGCACCTGTAATCCCAGCTACTCAGGAGGCTGAGGTAGGAGAACTGCTAGTGAGAGGAGGTTGCAGTGAGCTGAGATTGTGCCACTGCACTCCAGCCTGGGTGACAGAGCGAGACTCTGCCTCAAAAAAAAAAAAAAAAAGCCCAAGAGCAGCCGGGCATGGTGGCACATGCCTGTAATCCCAGCTACTTGGGAGGCTGAGGTAGGAGAATCCTTGAATCTGGGAGGCGGAGGAGGCAGAGGTTGTAGTGAGCCAAGATCATGCCATTGGTCTCCAGCCTGGGCAACAAGAAAGAAACTCCATCTCAAAAAAAAAACAAAAAAATACAGCATTTCTCACATATTGTTACATGAAAGCTTCCTTCACATCATTCAGGCATCAGCTCTAGGGCCACCTCTTTGATCCAGGGTGATCTTCCCTACCAGCCCAGCTGAAATACTTCCACGGTCACTCCCCAGCATCACACATATCACTACCTGAAAGGCTTATTTGTTCATGTGTCTTACTGTCTCTCTCCCCAGCTACGAATGCAAACTTCTTGAGGCAGAGACTTTGAATGTCTTATTCACCAGAAGCCTGGCACAACAAAGTTGTCTGACCAGGATGTGCTGTCTGTCTGATACCTGTTTCCCTTTCTCCTACTACTCCCTAAGCATTTATTTCCCGAGATTCTGTGCTTGGACCTCTTTCCTCTCATTCTGCCACAGCAATTTCATGTAATCTCACAGTTTCCACTATTAAATTTGAGTGATCCCAATTCTGTTTCCAGCCCTAACCTATCATGTTTCTAGCCCCACGGTTTCATCAGGTCGAATGACATTGCCACACAGATAATACGCCAGCATTTCAAACTCTGTGCTCCATACAGAATGCATCCTATTCACTCTCAAACCCGTTTTTGTTTTGTTTTGTTTTGTTTTGTTTTGAGACTGAGTCTCGCTCTGTCACCAGGGTGAAGTATAGTGGTGTGATCTTGACTCACTGCAACCTCCGCCTCCTGGGTTCAAGCGATTCTCCTGCCTCAGCCTCCTGAGTAGCTGGGATTACAGATGTCCGGCCACCACACCCAGCTAATTTTTGTATTTTTAGTAGAGACGGGGTTTCACCATGTTGACCAGGATGGTCTCGATCTCTTGACCTTGTGATCCGCCTGCCTCAGCCTCCCAAAATGCTGGAATTACAGGCGTAAGCCAGCAAGGCCGGCCGATTTATCATTTTCTCTTTCCTCAACATCAAATAAATTGCTAAATCCTATCCATTTTATAAGTGTTTCCAACCACTTCCTCTATTGCAGATACTGCAGTTAAAAAGAAAATGTATATATTTTTTGAAAGCTGAGAAGTCAGCTGATATAATGGATAAAAGAATATTTAACATGGTCTCAACAGACTAAGGAGGTAGGTGGAAGCTCCTAATTTTTTTTTTTTTAATTTAAGTATAATTCACAAGCAGAAAAATAAACACACTTTTAAGTGTAGAGCTCAGTGAATTTTATTTTTCTCTCATTTTCTCTCTACTTTTGAGACAGGGTCTCTCATTCCATCACCCAGGCTGGAGTGCAACGGCACAACTGTGACTCACTGAAGCCTTGACATCCTGGATTCAAGTGATTCTCCCACCTTAGCCTCCCAAATAGCTGGGACCACAGGCCTGTGCCAGCACACCCAGATAATTTAAAAAAAAAAAAAAAATTTTTTTTTGTATAGATAGATAGGGTCTCTCTGCCCAGGCTGGTCTGAAACTCCTGGGCTGAAGTGATCCTCCAGTCTTGGCCTCCCAAAGTGCTGGGATTACAGGCATGAGCTACTGAGTCTAGCCTTAATGATTAATTTTAGATACGGTTGTACCTTCAAGCAACATATAGATTGAGAGAGAAAATTTCCATCTCCCCAGAAAACTGCTACATGTCCCTTCCCTTGAAGATCCCCCTATTACTATAAATGGGGTTGACATGTTCGTAAGCTTTATATCACTGGGATCTGAAAGTATGTACCACTTTTATATTTACCTTTTTTCACTAGGTATAATGTTTCTGAGACTTATCCATGTTGTTATACTGATCAAGAGTTCTTTTTTTTTTTTTTTTTTTTTTTTTGAGATGGAGTCTCGCTCTGTCGCTGGAGCGCACAATCTCGGCTCACTGCAAGCTCTGCCTTCTGGGTTCATGTCATTCTCCTGCCTCAGCTTCCCGAGCAGCTGGGACTACAGGCGCCCGCCACCACACCCAGCTAATTTTTTGTATTTTTAGTACAGATGGGGTTTCACCGTGTTAGCCAGGATGGTCTCAATCTCCTGACCTCGTGATCCACCCAGCTGGGCCTCCCAAAGTGCTGGGATTACAGGCGTGAGCCACCGTGCCCAGCCAAGAGTTCAATTTTTAAACTCAGTAGTGTTCCATTGCACTGACAAACTATAATTTGTTTATTCATTAGACAGACAGCTGGCTATTTCCAGTTTGGAGCTGCTATAAATAAAGATGCCATGAGCATTTTCATATAATGTGTTTTTGCAAATCTATGCAGTCATTTCTATGGAGTATACACCTAAGAGAATGTTTGCCTTCTAGGGTGGAAGTTCATTTAACTTTATTTAGAAGCTTATGAAACAGTTCTTTAAGTGGTTGTATCATTTCACACTCCTTCCAACAATGTCTAAAAGTTCCAGTTGCTCCACATTCTTGGCAACACCTGGTATTATTAATCTTTTGAACTGTAGCCATTTTGGTGAGTGTATAACAGCCTTACATTATAGTTTTAATTTGTATTTTGCTCATGAATAATGTTGAACATCTGTGTTTTCACAACCATCGGGATGTCTTATTTTGTGAAATGCCTAGTCTTTTGCCCATTTTTGTTGTTTGACCTTTTCTAACTGATTTTTGGTAATCCTTTACATACTCTGGATATGAGACTTTTATTGGAAAGATGTATTGCAGGCCAGGCGCGGTGGCTCACGCCTGTAATCTCAGCACTTTGGGAGGCCGAGGTGGGCGGATCACGAGGTCAGGAGATCGAGACCATCCGGGGTAACACGGTGAAACCCCATCTCTACTAAAAATACAAAAAATTAGCCAGGCATGGTGGCAGGTGTCTGTAGTCTCAGCTACTTGGAGGCTGAGGCAGGAGAATGAAGTGATCCCAGGAGGTGGAGGTTGCAGTGAGCTGAGATCGTGCCAATGCACTCCAGCCTGGGCGACAGAGCGAGACTCTGTCTCAAAAATGATGTATTGCAAACGTTTTTTCCCAATCTATAGTTTTCTATATTTTTATTTTTTATTTTTTATTTT
>NW_016820683.1:1126680-1131256 GCF_001698545.2 Rhinopithecus bieti | reverse complement strand
TTTTTTGAGACGGAGTCTTGCTCTGCCGCCCAGGCTGGAGTGCAGTGGCCGGCTCTCAGCTCACTGCAAGCTCCGCCTCCCGGGTTCACGCCATTCTCCTGTCTCAGCCTCCCGAGTAGCTGGGACTACAGGCGCCCGCCTCGTCGCCCGGCTAGTTTTTTGTATTTTTTAGTAGAGACGGGGTTTCACCGTATTAGCCAGGATGGTCTCGATCTCCTGACCTCGTGATCCGCCCGTCTCGGCCTCCCAAAGTGCTGGGATTACAGGCTTGAGCCACCGCGCCCGGCCTATTTTTATTTTTTTACAGTCAAGGTCTTGCTGTGTCACCCAGGCTGGAGTGCAGTGGCGTGATCATAGCTCATTGCAGCCTCAACCTCTAGGGCTTAAGTGATTCTTCCACCTTAGCCTCCTAGGTAGCAAGGACTACAGGAGTGCATCACCACACCCAACTAATTTTAAAACATATTTCTGTAGCCTCGGGGTCTTGCCATGTTGCCCAGGCTGGTTTCAAACTCCTGGCCTCAAGTGATTCTCCCACCTTGGCCTCCCAAAATACTGGGACTACAGACATAAGCCACTGTGCCCAGCCTTTTTCCACATTCTTAATGGTGTCAGTTGTTCAGCAGAGGTTTAAAACGTTCCATGAAATTCAACTGAACAACGGTTCTCTTTTACAGTTAGTGCTTCTTGCATGTTACCAAGAAATGTTCATACCCTCCCCAAGGTCATGAATGCAGACATCTCTTCTGCGGCCATCCAAAGGCTTCAACGTTTTAGCTCCCCCTGTTAGCTCTGTGATCCACCTCAAATTACGTTTTGCATATAGTATGTGACATAGAGGTCATGGTTTATACATTTCCACGTGGTTATCCAATTCCTCCAGCACCTTTTCCTCACTGAATTACATTAATCTTTTGATAATTTTTTTTTTTATTGTGAAGTCTTATGCTTTAGGTTCAAAAGAATCAATTATACAACTATAGGTTAGGCATACAATAATAGCAGTGTATGGACAATGTGGTTGACTTCTGAAAAAAAGAAACACTTCTTGCTTAGCTATAGAACCACAGATTTTAACTGATAACATATTTTAATATCCTTTGAAGCTTATTTTGACCATGTGATTACATTCTAATCAAAGAGATATAAGCAGGATGTAAAGTGCAGCTTCCACAAAGTCTTCCTAAGAAAGTGGCAAGTTTTCTCCTTTCTGCTACATGGAACACAGTTAAGAATGGCTATTGTTATTTTTTATTTTAGCCATTCTAGTGGATGTGAAATGCTATCTCACTGTGGTTTTGATTTGCACTTTGCATGCTTTTTAAAGCAAAGATGCCTAAGCCCTACTGGGCTTAATGAAACAGAATCTTAAGAGTTAGAATCTGGTGGCTGTGCATGGTGGCTCATGCCTATAATCCCGGTGCTGTGGGAAGCCAAGGTATGAAGATCACTTAAGGCCAGGAGTTTGAGACCAGCCTGGGCAACATAGCGGAGACCCATCTCCAAAAAAAAAAAAAACAAATTAGCTAGGCGTGGTGGCACATGCCTGTAGTACTAGCTACTCAGGAGGCTGAGGTGGGCGGATCCTTTGAACCCCGGAGTTCAAGGCTCAGTGAGCTATGATCACACCACTGCACTCCAGCCTGGGTGACAGAGTGAGACCTCTGCTTCAAAAACAAAAACAAGAAAAAAACAGTTGGGACCTGGGATCTCTATTTTCTTTACAAGCACCCCACGTGACTCTCATGCAATAGTAGGCAGACTACAGTTGAACAAAGGGGCAGTCAGAGGAGTGAGAACCGGTGAATTTTTAAAATTTTCTTTAAGAGGTAAGGCACTTATAGACTTCAGAGTAGGATTACAGCTGAGGAAGGAGGAAAGGGATTGGCTTGGGAAAGGGCTACACAGAGGCCCTCAACTATTAACTATATCCTTATTTTATTTCTTTAAAAAAGAGATAAATTTGATCCCAGCACTTTGGGAGGCCAAAGTAGGGGAATCACTTGAGGTCAGGAGTTTGAGACCTGCCTGGGGCAGCATGGTCTCTACTGAAAATACAAAAATTAGCTGGGCATGGTGGTGTGTGCCTGTAGTCCCAGCTACTCGAGAAGCTAAGGTGGGAGCATCGCCTGAACCCAGGAGGTGGAGGTTGCAGTGAGTTGAGATCGTGCCACTGCATTCCAGCCTAGGCAACAGTGAGGCCGCCTCAAAAGAAAAAAGAAAAAAGAAAAAAGGATAGAATTTGAGTTCACCACCCATGGAAAGAGTTTAACTCCACTTGCTCATAAATTCATTTAATTTAAAAAAAAAAAAAACAAGAGACAGAGAAATTTGTTTTTTTTTTTTTTTTTTTTTTTTTTTTTTTTTTTTTTTTTTTTGAAGAGAGAGAAATTTGAAGCGAAGCAATATGACAAGCAGAGTATGTTAAATCTTGTTGATGGTTAAGTGGATGTATCTGTTATTTTATTCTCTGTACTTTGCTACAGCTTAAAATTTTTTCCTCATGACAAAATCTTACCATGAGAAGGAAAACTACAATAAAGAATATAAAAATATAATTATTGGCTGGGCGTAGTGGCTCATGCCTGTAATCCCAGCTTTTTGGGAGGCTGAGGCAGGCAGATTGTTTGAGGTCAGGAGTTTGAGACCAGCCTGGCCAACATGGTGAAACGCCACCTCTACTAAAAATACAAAAATTAGACAGGCATGGTGGCGGACACTTGTAGTCCCAGCTTCTTGGGAGTCTGAGGCAGGAAAATTGCTTGAACCTGAGGGTCAGAGGTTGCAGTAAGCAAAGACTGCATCGCGACTCCAGCCTGGGCAACAGAGCAATACCCCATCTCAAAAAAATGGAATAAGATAGAAAAAAAAAATACCATCTATTCAACAACCACTCTCTCAAATATATGAAGACTGTTTTTAATATCTTTCTTAGACATCTGTGTAAGGGGTCAAGGACTGGTCACTTTCCAATTACCAGGGACTTGAGACTTCTATTTTGTTCTTCCATCTTCAATGTATTTCTTCCACTTTGTGTTCTAAGATGGTTGCTCCAGCCCCAACCTTCATGTCTGTGTTCCACGTAGCAGAAAGGAGAGGACTTGCCACTTCCTTAGGAAGACTTTGTGGAAGCTGCACTTTACATCCTGCTTACATCTCTTTGACTAGAATTTAATCACATGGTCAAAATAAGCTTCAAAGGATATTAAAATATGTTATCAGTTAAAATTTGTGGTTCTATAGCTAAGCAAGAAGTTTTTGTTTCAGAAGTCAATCACATTGTCTGTACACTGCTAGTATACTGGTTTTGCCCATCCTATAGTTGTATAATTGATTCTTTTGAACTTAAAGCATAAGACTTCACAATTAGAAAAAAATTATCGAAAGACTAATGTAATTCAGTGAGGAAAAGATGCTGGAGGAAATGGATAACCACATGGAAATGTATGAACCATGACCTCTATGTCATATACTACATACAAAACTTAATTTGAGGCAGATGACAGACCTAACTGTGGGGGCTAAAATGTTAAAGCTTTTGGATGACAGTAACAAGTACTGGTGATGATGCGGACAAATCAGAACCTTCATGCATTTCTGGTGAGAATATAAAATGGTGTAGTCACTTGAAAAACAGTATGGCAGTTCCTCAAAAAGTTAAACCATATGACCCAGCAGTTCCACTCCTAGGTATATAAGAGAAATGAAAACATATTCCACACAAAAACTTCTATACAAATGTTTGCAGTAGCATTATAATATTCATTTCATAATATTATTAATGTTTACAGCAGTCAAAAGGTGGGAACCATCCAAATATTCATCAACTGTTGAGTATGTAAACAAAATGTGGGCCGGGCGTGGTGGCTCACGCCTATAATCCCAGCACTTTGGGAGGCCGAGGCAGGCGGATCACCTGAGATCAGGAGTTTGAGACCAGCCTGGCCAACACGGTGAAACCCTGTCTCTACTAAAAATGCAAAAATTAGCCGGGCATGGTGGAAGGCGCCTGTAATCTCAGCTACTCAGGAGGCTGAGACAGGAGATTGCTGGAACCCGGGAGAGAGAGGCTGCACTGAGCCAAGATCACACCACTGCACTACAGCCTGGGTAACAGAGCAAGACTCCATCTCAAAAAAAAAAAAAGAAAAGAAAAGAAAAACAGAAAAAGAAAATGCGTACATCCATGCAATAGGGTGTTATTCAGCCATTCAAAGGACGGAAGCACTGATAACGTGCGATAACATGGATAGCCTTGAAAACATGATGCTAACTGAAAGAAGTCTCACATAGAAGGAAAACATACTGTATGAATCTATTTATATGAAATGTCCAGAACTGGTAATTCTATAGAGATGGAAAGATTAGTGGTTGCCTGTGGCTGGGAGGAAAGGGAATGAGTGACTGCTAATGGATACAGTTTCTTTTTGGAGTAATGAAAATGTTCTTAAATTAGATGGTAGTGATGGTGGTACAACTCTGTGAACACAAAGTATACCTTAATAAAGCTGCTAAAAGAAAAGGAAAGAACATCCAAGCTAATTCTTTTCTTTCCTTAATTTATTTTATTTTATTT
>NW_016820683.1:1115431-1124629 GCF_001698545.2 Rhinopithecus bieti | reverse complement strand
ATATATATATATATATATATATATACACACACACACACGTATACACATACATATGTATACATATATGTGTGTGTGTATATATACACACATACATAAGATAAATATACACAAAGGTACAGAGAATATGATCACAAACACCCAACTGCTCAGCTCTATAACAAACTCTACTATTATCTGTTTTAGATTTCACTTAAAAATGAACACTTCAAGTCTAGAGCTACAGAATCTCTACAGCTAGTAAGCTAACACCAACTCATTTAGAGTACTGACCTAAATTACATTGTATTTAAAGTGAGAAATGGCTACAGAGTTTAAGCATTCTAATCTATCTTTGTTAAGAACCGTAGGCCGGGCGCGGTGGCTCAAGCCTGTAATCCCAGCACTTTGGGAGGCCGAGACAGGCGGATCACGAGGTCAGGAGATCGAGACCATCCTGGCTAACACGGTGAAACCCCGTCTCTACTAAAATACAAAACTAGCCGGGCGAGGTAGCGGGCGCCTGTAGTCCCAGCTACTCGGGAGGCTGAGGCAGGAGAATCGCTTGAACCCGGGAGGCGGAGCTTGCAGTGAGCTGAGATCTGGCCACTGCACTCCAGTCCGGGCGACAGAGCGAGACTCCGCCTCAAAAAAAAAAAAAAAAAAAAAAAAGAACCGTAAACTAAGATTACATCAGGTCTGGAGACGGTCCCAGGAACGCTAGTCCTTGCCCTTGCCTTCCAGTTCATTTGTCCTTCTATGGGATCTACTTCCTCACCTTTTGTTCTTTCTCTCTTAACTCCTGAGAACTCACAACCCAGTGGAAATCAGTCCACAGGCAAGTAGGCCTATTAAATCCTCTTTTCTTTTAGAGAATCTGAGTGTAGAGATACAGATATTCTAGTCTACCCTCTACATCAACACCAGTTATCCTCACACAGCAAATCATAAAGTAAAATGTCCATCTCATTTCCCTGCTTTAAAAATCTGTTGCTTCGGTTGGCTGCAGTGGCTCACACCTGTAATCTCAGCACTTTGGGAGGCTGAGGCAGGAGGATCACTTGAGTCAGAAGTTTGAGACCAGCCTGGTCAACACAGTGAGACCCAGTCTCTACAAAAAAAAGTAAGAAAAATTAGCCAGGCTTGGTGGCACACCTGTAGTCTCAGCTATTCTGGAGGCTGAGGTGGGAGGATCACTTGAGCCCGCTAAGTTCAAGGTTTCAGTAAGCCATGATCACACCACTGCTCTCCAGCTTGAGCAACAGAGCAAGAACATGTTTCTATTAAACAAACAAACAAAAAAATCTGCTACTTCAAGGTGTCAGTAAGGTTGCTAAAATAAAAATAAAATAAAATTGTTTAATCTGTTGTCTATTCTTGAAACTCTTCAGCCTAAGATAATCTGGGCTCTGCCATGCCCTCCGCTTCCCTGGCACCCAACACTCTAGTCGCTGTGTGGTGGATTAAAGATGACCTCATATTTAAGGCCAGTGTTCCCATTGAAAGGTGGGATCTGTTTCTCCCCCGCTTGAGTCTGGGACGGTCCTGTGACTTGCTTTAATTCAACAGACTGGGGAAGACGCAAAGCTGGGTGACTTCTAAGGCTGGGCTTAAAGGTATCTGCAGCTCCTGCATGGTTGGAATGCTCCCTCCTGAATCACTGCCAACTGCTGTGAGAAACCCAAGGCATGCAGAGGTCACATGGAGGAGAACCTTGGGTCAACAGCCTCAAGGTGGTCTCCTAGCTTGACAGCCAACACCAACTGCCAGCCATGTCAGTGGGCCCTTTCAGACATTTTTGGCTAACTGGGCCTCCAGATGACTGTAACTCCAGCCAATACCACTTTGGAAGAGAAGAACTGCCCTACTGAGCCCAGGAAAACACAGAATTATGACAAATAAAAGGTTGTCTTGGCGATGGAGTTTTAAAAATATATGAAAACTCTATTTTTTGGAACAGGTTTAGATTTACAGAAAAATTATGAAGATAGTCCATTTATCTGAACCCAGTTTCTGCTGTTAGTAACACGTTTCCTTAGTATATTTGTCACAATTCAAGAACCAATATTGATACATTATTATTTATTAAACTGTAAGTTCTGGAATACATGTGCAGAATGTGCAGGTCTGTTACATAGGTACACATGTGCCCATCAACCCGTCACCTACATTAGGTATTTCTCCTAATGCTATCCCTCCCGTAGCCCCCCACCCGATACATTAACTAAAGTCCATGCTTTATTAAATTTGCTTAGTTTTTACCTAATGTTCCAGGATCCCATCCAGAATACCATATTACATTGTTATCATGTCTCCTTAGCTGTCTCTTGGCTGTGACAGTTCCTCAGGTTTTTCTCAGTTTTCCTTGAGTTTTCAGGCGTGCTGATCAGGTATTCTGCAGAACACCCCTCTAGTGGAATTTGTCTGATGTTTTTCTCATGACTAGACTGGGATAATGGATTTTAGGGAAGAAAACTAGAAATGGAAGTGCCATTTCCTCACATCGTACCAAGGGTATAAACTATAAAAATGACTTATCACTGTTGATGTTGACCTTGATCGCCGGGCTTTAGGGTTCTCCACTGTGTGAATCCACACTTAAGGAGTGGAAAGTTATGCTCCACATCCTTGAGGATAGAGTATTTACCAACTTTTTGGAATTATTCCACTCAGGAGGTTGCAATGGTGGTTTGAAACCATTAAGTTTTGATGTGATGTAATAGACACCAAGATACCTGAAACACACTCAAATTTTTCACCATCTCCCATCACATGTTACTTTATTATTATTATTATTATTATTATTATTATTATTTTGAGACCGAGTTTTGCTCGTGTTGTCCAGGCTGGAGTGCAATGGCACAGTCTCGGCTCACCACAAGCTCTTGCCTCCCGGGTTCAAGCGATTCTCCTGCCTCAGCCTCCCAAGAAGCTGGGATTACAGGCGCATGCCACCACGCCTGGCTAATTTTTTTGTATTGTCAGTAGAAATGGGGTTTCTCCATGTGGGTCAGGCTGGTCTCGAACTCCCAACCTCAGGTGATCCGCCCGCCTCAACCTCCCAAAGTGCTGGGGTTACAGGCGTGAGCCACCGCGCCCAGCACATTACCACTTATATGCTATACACAGTTCCCTCTGCATATAATAGCCTTCTCCCCATCACCCATCCAACAACAAACCAATAAAAACCATGAAACCCTTCTTCTTTCTACAATGCCCAGTTCAAGTGTTCCCTCTCCATTGTGGAGCTTCATTCCAGACAGAGTTCACTGCTTTGACCTAGGCACATATTTAATATCAGTGTCATAGCCTGTATTGGTATGGTTACCTCCCTCAACCAGATTAAAAGTGCCCGAAATGCAGAAACCATGTCTTACATAAATAACTTTGCATGCCTGTACCTATGACATCAGCAACTAGTAGGTGCCCAATAAATGTTTGTTGAATTAAATAAACTGAATGACTATAAAAGAATATCACTTTTGATAATATCTCAATAAAAAGAAGAAAAGATGATACAAATAAACAGCTTAGTTCCAGCACGTGTCAGCAAAGCCACAAAAGAGCTGAAACTTCCCAGTAATGCACAGTTCCACTATGTGATAGCGAAACCAGGCACTAACAAAAGTGAGCATTACATTTAACCAGTCAAAGCCACACGTGACAGATAAAATCGTATCTGTTTTCAGATCAGTGTGATAATATAAGCACAAAAATGCCAAATAAAATAGGTCACATGAGTTTCTCTCTATGGGAATCAGGCCAACGAAGTACACACATATCCATGCCTCCAGATTTCTTATGTCATCAAAGACTTTTTACATAATATAATTTTTTCTTTTCTTTTCTTTTTTTTTTTTTTTTGAGATGGAGTCTCACTCTGTCGCTCAGGCTGGAGTGCAGGGGCATGATCTCGGCTCCCTGCAACCTCTGCCTCCCAGGTTCAAGTGATTCTCCTGCCTCTCGAGTAGCTGGGACTACAGGCACATATCACCATGCCTGGCTAATTATTGTGCTGTGTTGTGTTGTGTTGTGTTGTGTTGTGTTGTGTTGTGTTGTATTGTATTGTACTGTATTGTATTGCATTGTACTGTATTGTATTGCATTGTACTGTATTGTATTGTATTTATTGAGATGGAGTTTCACACTGTCACCCAGGCTGGAGTGCAGTGGTGTGATCCTCGCTCACTGCAACCTCTGCCTCCTGGGTTCAAGTGATTCTCCTGCCTCAGTCTCCCGAGTAGCTGGGATTACAGGCACAGCTGGGATGACAGGTGCACACTAACCTGCCCGGCTAATTTTTGTATTTTTAGTAGAGATGGGGTTTTGCTATGTTGGCCAGGCTAGTCTCAAACCCCTGACCTCAAGCCATCTGCCCGCCTCAGCCTCCCAAACTGCTGGGATTACAGGCGTGAGCCACCGTGCCCAGCCACAGAAGATAATTTTCATATTTAACCTCTAAAAATGTGGAACAATAAGACAGTTCCATGGGTAACTCTGTTAATTTCATTCAATTTTATCTCTCACATACACAGCAGAAAAATTAAATAAGCCCTGAGTGGTCCTTGGGAAAAATGTAAGGAATAGTCACTGTTCCTCCAAAGGATACGTTCAGGGGCGTCTAAAGTTTTACATTAACAATAACTCTGTCAACTTGTCTTCCTTCAGCATTTACAATAGAAGCTTTCACAACAACAGCAGAACTCTCTTTGAGAAATTCGTTAGGTCATACAAAATTGCAATCTGGTGACCATTCAGGGAAAAAAAAGCTCATTCCAGACTGATGTGAAATTTAACATTCTTTCTTCCTGCCTCCACTTTAAATGGTTAGAGCTCCAAGAATTAAAAGAATAAATAATAGTTTAAGGAGTCAATTCTGTGTGTCAGCACCCAGCACAGTTCCTGGCACACAGTAGATGCTCAATAAATATTTGCTGAATTAATCAGGAGAGAGGAGGGGAGGAAAGAAGGCAAAAATAAGGAAAAATAGGACGCTTGTGCATAATTCAGGAATGATCTATAATCTGTTTACAGCAGTCTTTTGGAAACCATCACCTGCTTTATATGTTTCTGGCAGAGAAAAAAAAAAAAACTCCCTAAACTCAAGAGATCAAAGTCTACATTTCCCAACTCCCGAAGAATATAGAATCCTAATCCAACTCTGAACTTCAGTAAACATCTCTCTCCAAGAAAATGTTAAGGAAAATGCTGCACGGTTTCAGAGAACATCTCTTCAAGAGGAACAGCAAAATTCACTTCCTCCAATAAGACTTCTATACCAACCCTGCCCATCCATAAGGGCTCCTGATTTATACTTGCACAACCTACCTGGATATTTTGTAAACCATATTGACCCTTTATTCATTTGTTAACTATTCTTAGCACCTTCTCTACAGCTGCAATTCCAAGCCTTTCCTCTTAATAGGAAATCGAAACCTGTCATTTCAAGTCTTCGACTGTGTACTCTACACTCTCCCAACTACAATGACCTCTTTCGAAGGCAATACAAAGAAAAGCTGAACCCACTTTCTTTCTTTCCTCCTCCAAAACTCCCTCCACCACTAAACAAGAATCAGAAGAGCAGGATTTGGGCCTGAGCTCAGGCTTTACTGCAGTACGAGGCCCGTTAAGCCTGGAAATCTGAGAAACCTTTTTCTAACTGCACTCTTGCCTTCCTCCCCTCATTTCTTCCCTTTTTTCTCAAACATGCATAGGCCTCTTCCATTTTAAAAAAATCTTTCACTTGAACTTAATCCTCCTCCTCATTGTTCTCTCTTCCATTTATTTCCAAATGTCCTAAAATTGGGTGGTGGACTATAGTCATAACGCATTTTTAAAAATCATTTAATTTCTCTTTAACCCATAAAATTTGGTTTCTGCACCTCCTACTCCAATTAAATGGCACCCCTGAACACCAGTAAGTTCTTTTTAGAAGCTATCATAGAAAATTTAAAACATGTACAAAGTAAATACAAATAAACCCCATGTACCCATCACAACACTTCAATAGTTGCCAACATTCTGCCACTCCTGCTTCATCTATACTTCCATGTATTCTCCACTCCATTTGATTATGTCAGTTTCACCACACACAATGTACCTACACTGTAACTATTTTTATTGTAATTATAAACCGTTGCACCCCTATCAGACACAGAACATCTCCATCTCCCCAGAAAGTTTTCTCATATCCTTTCTCTTTAATTAGTTCTTAAACAAATCCAGGTGTCTTTTCTCACTTGTCAACCTCCTTGATTCTTGGCAGCATCTGAAGTTACTGAGGGAAACTTTTTCTTGAAATTCCCCTTTCTATGATGCAAAAGGATCCCAATCCATCCTCGAGTCACATCAGTGTTGGCGCCAAAATACACCTCAAGTCTGTCTTTCCTCCACTTCCAGTAACACCCATGAATGCAGCCCTACCCGAAAGGCTGCACGTGCCTTCTCACCAGGCTCCCTGCTTCCACTCTTACCTCTTTCCAATCCACTCTCCAGACAGCAGCCAGAGACATCTATTAAAACGCAAATCCTACCACATCACATCACTCCTCGAGTGAGCAGCCTTCAATGGCTGCCCTATGCATGGAGAATAGGTCCACGTTGCACTGTGGCCTCTGAGGCCTTGCAAGGTCTCTGCCTCTCTCTCTAACCTCCTGTCACACTTGGCCCACAGGTTTCTGAGAGTTCTTGGAAGAGGCCAAGGGCTTTTGCAGCTGTTTCCTGTGTCTAGAACACTGTTCCTCCAGCTCTCCAGACAGCTGGCTCCCTTGCCCGTTAGCTTCAGCTGAAATGTCCCCTTCTCAGGGAGATCTTCCTTGACTAGCTACGCTCTTCCTCCCAGCTGCCCTGCATGACATGGCTTTATTTTCTTCATAGCACTTACCATCATCTATAATTATTATCTTTATTTATATTTATTCATGTCTCCCACTAAGAAGAAACTGCCTTGAGAGTAGGAACCATGTCTTTTTGGTTCACTGTTGTACCCCATGATAACACATGCTTAAGAATTATTTATTGAAGGCCAGGCGCAGTGGCTTACACCTATAATTCCAGCACTTTGGGAGGCTGAGGCAGGAGAATCAGTTGAGCCCAGAAGTTCGAGACCAGCCTGGGCAACACAGCAAGACTCTGTCTCTACCAAAAAAAAAAAAAAAAAAGAGCCAGGTGTGGTGGCACACACCTGTGGTTCCAGCTACTTGGGAGGCTGAGGTGGGAGAATTGCTTGAGGCTGCTGGGTGGTTGAGGCTGCAGTGAGTCGTGAGCTGTAATCATACCACCACATTCCAGATGTGGTGACAGCAAGATCCGGTCTCAAAAAAAAATTTTTGAACAAGAATAAATTCAGCTGAAAATCACTTTTTGGTAAAAAATTCTCTACTTTTCCTCAAAACCTGCTACCTTTCCTAATGGCCTTCTGTTAACAGACATCCACAAACTACATAACCACAGCAAAATGATAAATTCCAGCCATACATTAAATCATTCCAAACATAAGATTTTATTGACTGATTGACTGATTTACACCCTCGGTGGGGGAGAGAGGACTGACCCCTGTGAGATGAAATCAGCGTCCAAATATAAGATTTTAAACAAAAGCAACATCGGGGGAAAAACATAAGAACCTGAGTTAAACTAAGGCTGATGAAGTTGAAGTTATAATCTGATTTATAACAGAAGCATCCACTTAGGGCACATATAAAAAGAATATGTGCTCTTATTCTTGAGTCTAATTCATTCTGAACTGATAAACTATTCAGTAACTGAAAAATCAAGAAAACTAGTCATTTATTTTCCAAAAGAAGTTGAAAACTGAGCTTATGGCACAGTAATATATTCTATACTGGTCTAATTACATGTTCACCAAGCAATCTTCCAATTATACCTTATCTTTCCAGGGAGACAATGTACTAGCCAGAAATCCAATCTTCCTTTTTTTTTGAGACAGGGTCTTGCTTTGCTGCCCAGGCTGGAGTGCAGTGGCATAATCACAGCTCACTGCAGCCTCCACGTCCCTGGGTACAAACAATCCTCCCACCTCAACCTCCTGAGTAGCTGGGACTGCAGGCATGCACCACCATGCCCAGCTAATTTTTGTTTTTGGAGAAAGGATTTCATCATGTTACCTAGGCTGGTCTCGAACACTTGAGCTCAAGCGATCCACTTGCCTCGGACTCCCAAAGTGCTGGGATTGCAGGCATGAGCCAGCGCGCAGAGCCCCAGTCTTCCTTAACATTACATTTCACTATAAATTAGTAAATTAGGATCTTGGGGAAGGATGCATACGTACCTCAGACATTCTGGGGTGTGTGTATCTTGGGTGTCCCGGGTATGTGTGTGTGTGTGTGTGTGTGTGAGGGAGATTCCTAGAGCATGTGTGTACCTCACAGGCTCTGACTCACCCTACATGAGATTCAGGGTCTAGATGAGTCTGATGAAAGTCTATAAACTTGTGCTTTGGCTACAGAAAGAAAGAAATCTGGTGAGATGGGAAAGGAAAACCAAGAGGACGGGATGACATCTGTCCCTCCACCCAAGCCGTGGACTAGATCACAGCCCCGCAGAGGGGACATCCAGAAAGAAACTGAAAGAGTTGTTTTCAGAGCTCCCAGGAAGAGCTACAGACAATTCTGAATGGACAAAGAGGGAAGTAAAAGTAATACTAACGGTCTCATGTAACCATGTTAAGCAGCAGCCAAGGAAAATCAGCACATGGAGCCAGATAGAGACAAAAATATAGATAAATATTTATACATAGGATTTATATATAGATTTGTATATATTTATTTTATTTATTATATATATTTACATATAAGATTTGATAACATTCCTTAGGCTTCAGATTGAAAAAACAAAGCAAACAAATTACCATTTAAAAATTTATAATACGCAGCCATAAAAAAAGAATGAAATCATCCAGGCATGGTGACTCGTGCCTGTAATCCCAGTACTTTGGGAGACCTAGGCGGGTGGATTGCTTGAGCTCAGGAGTGTGAGACCAGCCTGGGCAACAAAGTGAGACCCTGTCTCTACAAAAAATACAAAAATTAGCCAGGTTTGGTGGTAGGCACCTGTAGTCCCAGCTACTCAGGAGGTGAGGTGGGAGGATGGTTTGAGCCTGGGAGGCAGAGGCTGCAATGAGTCAAGATCGTGTGACTGCACTCCAGCCTGGGCAATAGAGCCAGGCCCAATCTAAAAAAAAAAAAAAAAAAAAAAAAAAAA
>NW_016820683.1:1109503-1113183 GCF_001698545.2 Rhinopithecus bieti | reverse complement strand
CGGAGTCTTGCTCTGTCACCCAGGCTGGAGTGCAGTGGCCGGATCTCAGCTCACTGCAAGCTCCGCCTCCCGGGTTCCCGCCATTCTCCTGCCTCAGCCTCCCAAGCAGCTGGGACTACAGGCGCCCGCCTCGTCACCCGGCTAATTTTTTGTATTTTAGTAGAGACGGGGTTTCACTGTGTTCGCCAGGATGGTCTCGATCTCCTGACCTTGTGATCCGCCCGTCTCGGCCTCCCAAAGTGCTGGGATTACAGGCTTGAGCCACCGCGCCCGGCCCTATCAGCTACTTTAAAGCTCATAGCTACAAAACATAAAAACTAAAAAAGGCCAGGTGCAGTGGCTTATGCCTGTAATCCCAGTAATTTGGGAGGCCGAGGCAGGTGGATTGCTTGAGCTAAGGGCTTTGAGACCAGCTTGGGCAACATGGCGAAATCCCACTTCTACCCAAAATACAAAAATTAGCCAGGCGGGGTGACACATGTATGTGGGCCCAGCTACTCAAGAGGCTGAGGTGGGAGGACTGGTTGAGTCCAGGAGGTCAAGGCTGCAGTGAGCCGTGATCACACCACTGCACTCCAGCCTGGGTAACAGAGTGAGACGCTGTCTCAAAAAAAAAAAGGGGGGTGGGGATAAAAGATGCTGGTAGTGTGTTTTGCAAGAAAAATCTATTAATGCACAATGCCTGATGATCTGTTTTGGTGCAGACTTCTCTATAACCAGCCAAGACTCATGGCTAAGAAGGCACTTCCAGGAAGCTGTTTCTTCATCTACTGGGTGGGAAGGGGTTACCAAAATATCTACTTTGCTCACCTACCTAGCAAGGTCTTTTTGGGAACAAATGCATATTTATGTGATGTGAAGTGTAAAATCAGTACAGTAGAAGCTCTCAATTGATATTCATTTACTCACTCCCAACGTAATCAACATTGCCCATCCCCTCTGTAAAACACATGACTGATGCTCACAGCAAGTGAAAACAGGCTTTCTCTAGTTGACTTTGTCCCTCACCTACTTATCACAGTTGTGCAAAAAAAAAAAAAACAAAGTTCTCTTTCGATGAAAATTACGTTGATAACACCAGAAAAACTCGGTAACATATCCAGAAAGATTTTATGTGTAATTTGCTTCACAGATGTCTTTAAGTTCTCCTACTTCACTGAAACAGAGACTGCATTTCATAGATGATGCATTATAGGCATAGCTGAACCAGAAAAACTCCTTGGAACTCCATTCATGCTTGCAGGCCTGTGCTCAGCACACTCCTTGGTCTGGTGCTGTACTGTCTGCTCCCTCCAGACCCACACTCCATTCTCTGCCTGTGTGCCTCAGGGGACACCATCATTGGGCTCCTTATCTTCTGGCTGCTGGCTAGGCTAAGCCAGTGGGAGGCACTGACTGGAGACAGGAGGTAGGGAGAGGAAGAAGGGATGGCAGTGGTTGTTTCTTCTATGAAAGGGCACTGCTTTCATCTTGCTGGCTTCTCCTTCCGCTATAATCTTTTTACTTTCATCCTTTCTGGATTCTCCTATTTGGCTGTTCTATTTTTCTTAAGTCTTTTACTAGCTTGACTTGCCTGGCCATATTAGTTCTCTCCTTCTCCCACAATCACTGCTATTTCCCCTCACCGACTCCTCCTCCCTACCCCCCAACACTGAACACTGTCATCTCTCCTCCCCTATGCTATCACCTTCTACCCAAGGCTTTAACCAAGACTTCTGCCCCTACACTCACTTCTTAAAATCCATTGTCTCCTAATAAGATCCTACCAAGGCCCAAGTCTTACCTTCCCTACTACTCCAACCCTCAATTTTCCAACACGTTAGAATGGAAATAGGGAAACCAACAAAGGCTAATGAACCACCCAGTGGCTGACAACAGTGGGGAACCTTACTATTGCTAGGCCTGAAGGGGAAGGAGCAGTGACTGGAACCTGGAGGGGGAGCTGTGGCCGTCACTGAAGAGTCCAACAGACCTGAATGCGTACAGATGTGTGACCTTGAGGTAATTACTCAATTCATCTCAGTCTCAGCTTCCCTATCAAAACTTGGGAATAATAGTTATTCTGAGGATTCACTGATAATGTATTTGCACTTGATACATAATAGATACTTAATAAGTACATGGGGATGACCAACTCACAAGGCATTCTCTACTCTGAACTCTTATTCTTTCAGGGTCCGATCCCCAGTGATCTCCATTTCCCTTTGGACATGCTGTGAAAAGGGAATGCTTCTTCCTGGCTCCTGAGTTTCCACCCTTGGCTCCTCTCCACCTGCACACAATCCACTCCAGAGAAGGTAACAGGATCTTACTTTAATGGTGAGTTTGGAAGGAGAAACAAGGTGTGTGGAGCTCAGCCCTTTCTTTTCCTTCCTTTTGGAAGCCAGCTGCCCCAGGGAGCAGGCACTCTCCTCTCCTCCTCCACCCACAGACACAGGACCCTCACAACTACCCATGAGTAGGTCAGTCTGTGTGATTATGAAGTTCAGTGTTAAGCTCACTGGCCTGCAGACGTGCCACATTCTCCAATACAGCTGTTTTTTTTTTTAAGCCCGGCCCCTCCACCCAGCGGCACACACAATAGCAGTGGCAGCAGGAACAGGAGGTCCAATACAGCTTTATTAGTCAGAGAAACAGTATTTTGGTCTCCCAAATGCCCTCCTTTTAAAAGGAGGGAAAAATGAAAAGTGTAACAATTTTTTGCTGCATGTAAGTTTTTAAAAGGAGGACATTTGGGAGACCAAAATATAGAGCCCAGTCAAGGGAAGGAGAGTGCTATTTATTGGGTCTCAAAGACCTTGGGTGCAGGGCACTAAAATTTTGATAGACAGGAACTAAAATTCAAGGGAGTAAAACACATGTGGCATTTTTGAGGCTTTTGTTAAGGCCAGGACTTTGGGCCTTGGACTTTAATGAGGTGGCACAGTATTTTCTTGTAGAAGCTTATATTAGGCTTTTTACTGCTGTTTTTATAGTTACACACTAGCTTTTAACTATTGAGGCTGAATTCGAGGTTTATAAACCATAGGCACACAGTATTTTGACCTTAGCAGTGACTGTAGTTATGGCAACTTTGTCTTCACGTAAGTGGCTGTTTCTATAGAGACAAGGCTGCATACACTAGGCACATAAGCCTTTGCAAAGGGTTGGGGGCTTTGCAGGCCTCATCAAGAAACAAGCCACAGACGGTTGTGGTGGTGGTGGTGATGCTGGTATTGAAAGCTCATTTACATATCAGCTGTGCAGGCAGTCTCAGCATACACCGGCTGCTCTGGCCTAGCAAGCAAATGCCAGCTGTGCTGGCCTCAGCAAAGGGAATAGGGCATTAGCGGGCTTGGGTGGCTTCAGTGTACAGAAGGCTGCTGCTTGACCTTGAATTATGCCGGCGCAGCTTTTCCTAAGCAGGCATGGCTGAGGAAAGATTAGACTTCAGGGAAAACAGACTTTCTTCCTACAGGCCTTTTAGACGTCAGAAAGTGGAACAATTACTCGCTGCATATAAGCTGCAAAGCAGCTGAATTTCAAATAGCGCACATGCATTACAAAACCAGTGAAGTTCTACATTTAAATTGCTTGTGCTAGGCTTATATAGGTGATTCAAAAGGAAAATGAAAATTAAGAGGTTTCTGGTGAAGGAAGGAAGGAAGGAGGGAGGGAGGGAAGGAAGGAGGAAGGGAGGG
>NW_016820683.1:1084597-1107045 GCF_001698545.2 Rhinopithecus bieti | reverse complement strand
AGCTAATTTTTTGTATTTTTAGTAGAGACGGGGTTTCACCGTGTTAGCCAGGATGGTCTCGATCTCCTGACCTCGTGATCCGCCCGCCTCGGCCTCCCAAAGTGCTGGGATTACAGGCTTGAGCCACCGCGCCCGGCCATATGTTAATATTTTCAAAAGCCCTCCAGGATCCAGCCCTCACCTGTCTCTCCAGCCTCATCTGCCTGGTCTCCGTTCCTTTTGTTCCAGCCGTAATGAACATCTTACAGCTTTGCCAATATGGCAGACTGTTTGAAGTTTCCATGTTTTTGTTGCTATCACTCCCTCTGCCTTTCCCTCCTCTGGTGCCACAAGGGGAGACCCTACTTTCCAATCAAGGCTCAGCTTTTATGAACTATTTCCTGATCCATCTCTAGGCAGAAATGATGATTCCTTCCTCAGTGCCCCCAGTGGATCTTGTTTGAATTCTATTATGGGATCTGTAATACTTTATTAGATTTATTTACTCACATAGATTCCTCTATGTGATAAGGATTAGACTATCAACCCCTTAATACCAGATACTATATCTTGTTAATCTCTGTATTCAGTCTACCTAAAACTGTGTACCTGGCATTTAATAGGTATTCAATAAATTTCTATGTTAAGAATGACTGAATTAATCAACTACAGTGCTTTTTCTTTAAGATGCAGTAGATATCAATTCAATAAACATTTACCGTGCCTCTACCACATGTCAGATGGTGCTGGGATAGTGTGTTATGCTGGAATGAGCTGTGCCTTTGAAAATGTAGAATCCTACTTCTTTGTCAGTTATTAGCTGTGTGATCTTGGGCAAGTTATTTAACTTTATAATCCTGAGTATTTTCATCCGTAAAGCTGTGCAGGAAGAGGTGTTATAAAGATTAAATTAAACAATGTGTGTAGAACTCTTAGTAAGGTGTCTAAGAGCATTTTATCTTATTGCTCTATACTACTGAGGCTGAATTGGGAGGTTCAAAAATGATAGGTCACACAGTATTTTGACCTTAGCAGTGGCTATAGTTACAGCTACTGTCTTCAGGTAGGTGGCTGTCTCTACAAGAGACAAGGTGCATACACTAGGCACATAAGCCTAGCAAAGGGTTGGGGAGAAATTCATCATGAATTTCTCATCCTACCCTGGACCCCTCATATTAGCTCATCGGCAAGTCCTATCATTTTTGCTTTCAAAATTTGTTTCTCGGATCCACCCACAATTCTTCATTTTCACTGCTGTCATCCTTTCTTGCTTGTGGGGGCCTCTTTTAGGCATTAAAAATAGGTTAGCTCCTTTCCAAGCAGTCTCAAAAGGTTTATATATTAGTAAAGGAGACAGATACAAATAAACAACTTTAATATAAAATATTGAATAATTTATTACTGTAATAACAACAGGTGCTCTTAGAACACAGATGAAAAAGAAATTCTGCCAAGGGAGTTTGGGAGAAGAAGACAACAGGAAAAATACAACAAGGAGAATAGATAGTCACATTCTTCTCCCTGCTTCCAAACTCTAAAAAGAGAAAAGCATCAACCAAGGCACAAAGCCATGAAAAAAATACTATATATATCTAGGGAACAGAAAATGGTCCGTTAAGGCTTACAGATTAAGGATTCACTAAAAAAGCAGCCAGAAACGTTGACTGGAATTAGGTTTTGAAGGGATCTGTGGGACAACATCTGCAGCAACTGGATGCAATGAGGGCTGTTTAAGCAAAGGCGTGACCTGAGTAAATCCATCATTCAGAAAGTGAACCCTGGCAGTAATGTGGACTACAGACTGCGGCAGGGAAAGGTGAGAGACAGAGACGCTAGGGGTACACTCACATAAAACTCACATAATAACTAAGTGGTGGCTTTCTAGCATGAGGCACCAAATGTCAGTATCCATCTAAATACCAGTTCTTTTTAAAGGGACCTACCACATAGGAGGAAAGCAGGGGCTGGTATGATGGTCACCTTACAAATATCTTCCTGTAAGAACTTGGTAAAAGGGCAACAACGTTCTTGAAAAAGTATTTTCTTCTTTTTAAGGAGAAGACTATTGCCAATACATGGTAGACACATATTTTAAAAACTTACCTTTGACAGTACCTGGGGCAACACAAGCCCGTGAAGATGAGTCTAGGTTACATTCAGTGCAAAAAACCACAACCCTGAAAAGAGAAAAAAGTCACAATGAGCTGTATGCTCATAGCAAGATGCCACAGGAGGCAGTGGCACAGGTGGCCTCATGGAAATCCAGCTCCTCCTTTCACCAGCTATTGTTTCTAGACTCGCAGCCCAACCTCTCAGAGCTCAGCTTCCTCAACCAACACTGGGAACACTAACAACACCTTCCTCATAGGGTTCTTTTGAAGTTTAAATGCAATATGTGTAAAACTCTTAGTAGAGGGCAGGCTACCAAACACATGCTCAATAAAGGTAAGTGGTTACTAAGGCTTCATACAATCAAGGGCATCACCCTCCACCCAGGTGTTTAGGTCAGACCCTGACATCCGTCATGAATTTCTCACCCAACCCCTCATATCAGCCCATCAGCAAGTCCTATCATTTCCTCTTTCAAACTCTGTTTCTCAGATCTACCCATAATTCTTCATTTTCACCACTGTCATACTTGCTTGTTGGGGCCATTTTGCTGGTTCTCTGTTCCTATTCTTGCTCCTCCCCAATCCATTCCCCCATAATGGCTGGAATGGTCTCTTCAAAATCAATTCATAGCAAGTTGCTAATAAGTGCAGTAAATATTTTATTTATTCCATGATGGAATCTCTCTCTGAAATATATATTCATGTATTTGAATGTAGAGATATAGGAATATATATTAAATGGCCAGCACCTTCATGTTACAATGACACAAACAAATGCAGAAGGAATGCTCCTCAAGGTTGGAGCTACCTATGTGTGTGCTGGTGCTCAAAGCAATGGCGAGCCCAGCAGAGATTCGTCTGGGACCAGCATCTACAATGCTGTCAGAAAGCTGGCACTGTTTGGAAGCTGGCCCCTTAGTTTCACAGTAACCCAATACTTCTGTCCAGGACAGCGTGCTCCACTCCCCACAGCTAGAGATTGTAAGTCAGAGCTTCAGCCCCATGTTAGGGCACGGTGCTGAGATGGTGCTGCAGGGAATCTGAAAGCACCTCACTGCCCTGCTATCTGTCGTCCCCTCTATTGGACTTACTTTATTTAATAGTGTTTGAATCAATACATCTCAGATGGAATTGTGATGAGAATTAGAAATATTATGACTCATCTCCCTATCTCTCTACTATACACTGCAGCAGTCTTTCTTGCTAAAAAGCAAATCTGACCTCTGGGTATCTTGCCACCTAAATTCAGTCAATAACTATCTTTAGGGTAAAATCCAAGACCTCTCCAGACCCATTATCGCTTCATGACTGCACAGAGTTTCCTTACTCACAACATACACGCTAATGTCTGAGAGCCCTCTGCCTATTCCCTTCTCCTTTTCCTTTAGGTGTTATCTCCCAGAAATTTTCTGTATCCTCGCTGGTTGGACAAAGTGTTCCTCCTCTTAGATACACATTATATTGGTAATATCCACGAGTCCATTTTCTTTTCTTTTCTTTTTTTTTTTTTTTTTTTTTTTGAGACGGAGTCTTGCTCTGTTGCCCAGGCTGGAGTGCAGTGGCCGGATCTCAGCTCACTGCAAGCTCTGCCTCCCGGGTTTACATAATTCTCCTGCCTCAGCCTCCTGAGTAGCTGGGACTACAGGCACCCGCCACCTCGCCCGGCTAGTTTTTTTTTTGTATTTTTTAGTAGAGACGGGGTTTCACCGTGTTAGCCAGGATGGTCTTGATCTCCTGACCTCGTGATCCGCCCGTCTCGGCCTCCCAAAGTGCTGGGATTACAGGCTTGAGCCACCACACCCGGCCCACGAGTCCATTTTCTTCACTCAGCAGGAGTTCCTTGACAGCAAGGACTATGTCTAACACACCTTTGAATTTGGTACTGGGTAGAGTCCAATAAACATAAGCTGAACCGAATCCCAATGGGATCCCAGCAATTCAGTAGTTGAATGTGGATGTGTCCCCTAATTAACTGCACTGGTAAAAACTGAAGTTAGCTGCAGCCTCCAAGATGAGTCTGGCCCTTACGGAGAACTCGAGGCTACGTGGTTATGTCTGACCCTCAGCACTTCAGAGGACGACAGGATTCATTAATTTTTTGTCAACTGCAAAGACTATCAAGATAATAACACTAATTTTTAGTTCCCTATTCCGATTAAAGTTTCCGCTTAGGCTAAAACACAGCCTCTTCTCTGGATCTATCATTAGTCCAAATTCTGTGCCGATCCTGTAAAGTTGCACATTACATGTCTCCTTAACAGACAAGGCTAGAAAGAGACCATGCCACTCAGTCCCTAGCCTGCTTGGCAGTGAGTCTCAGACACTGCCTGTATTCAGAAGGGAGGGGAAAAAGGAATTAGGGCAGAGGATAGGCAGGCTAGGGAAACTGAGCAGTTTTCCAAGTACTCTTGAATCTAGGTTTTACAGAACAGCTGCATTACTTTCTCTGCCAGGCTGTGAACCTCTGTATCAGGTGCACAAGTATTCAGAATAAACATATAAGTTAATTCTAAAATCAACATTTGAAATTATCTAGTTGAAGTTACCTATAGCACTATTTTCCTTCCAAGGTATAAATAGTGGCAAATTCCTCCAAAACAGCTTTGAAATGCTCAGAACTACACGGTAATCCTACCATCTGATCAGGTACAGCTGCAGCAGTAAAACTGTGAACCACTCTAGTTTTCTCTCTTCTCTTTCAGAGCAGCCAAACTAGTCTTGGAATTCATAGAAGGAGTGGGAATGTTCAGTGGATCTTGGGTTAAATTAATCCCCAGGTCCCGTTAAACTGCAAGCCGGCTTCAAGAATTCCTCTAGACCGGGCGTGGTGGCTCACTCCTGTAATCCTAGCACTTCACTTTGGGAGGCCAAGGCAGGAGGATTGGTTGAGCTCAGGAGTTCGAGATCAGCCTGAGCAACATAGGAAGACTCTGCCTCTACAAAAAAATGTAAAAAATTAACGGAGCATGGTGGCATGTGCCTGTAGTCTCAGCTACTAAGGAGGCTAAGGCAGGAGAATTGCTTGAGTCTGGGAGGTCGAGGCTGCAGTCAACCATGATCACACCACTGCACTCCAACCCGCGTGACACAGCAAGAACCAGTCTCAAAAAAATAAAAATAAAAATAAAGAATTATTCCAAAGCCATGTACCTAACTAAACTCACAGGATGTAATTAGAACTAAATCTTTCCTACGGAATATGGCAAGTTGAAAGAAATACATATTCAACAAACTATATTTATTTTGCCGGTATCTTACTAGTATCACCTCTGATATGGCAGGGTTTTAATTTTCAAACTTGACTATTCAGCACCATTATTTTAAATTTAAATTCTCATTTTAAAAATTCAAGCAGTATAGAGAGGCTCTTAACCAATATCCCCTCTCCCTCCATTCCAGTCTTCCCAGGATTCACCACTCTTATCAGTTTGATATCCAGCATCATTCTTAGGATACAGACTATTGAGAATACACTATAAACTTTTAATTGAGTCACAAATAACTCTGAAAACCTTGTCTGCCTACATTGTTGGCAACTGGCCTAACTTCAAGCAAGACGTCCAGAAGAGATGTCTTAAGTGAGGCAGCAGATGTGAGGGAGGAGCAGAACACCAGCAAGGAGGCCTGGAAGGTCTTCCCAGGAAGCAAGAGGGGATGCCAGGAGACTTGGTGGCAGACAGCAGGGTACGAACCATCCAGTTCTGTGAGCAGGGTGCCCGGCCCAATCAGGTAAGAAGATACCTAGTTAATTAAGTAACACAAATAATAATATCAAAAGTCTGAGGAGGCCAGGCATGGTGGATCACACCTGTAATCCCAGTACTTTGGGAGGCCGAGGTGGGCAGATTGATTGAGCTCACAAGTTCAAGACTAGCCTGGGCAACCTGGTGAAACGCCATCTCTACAAAAAAAATACAAAAAAAAATAGCCTAGCATTGTGGTATGCACCTGTAGTCCCACCTACTCAGGAAGCTGAGGTGCTCAGGAGGCTGAGGTGGGAGGATGGCTTGAGCCTGGGAGTCAGGAGATGCAGTGAGCCTAGATCACACCACTGCACTCCAACCTGGGCAACAGAGCCGGACCTTGTCTCAAAAGGAGCACAGGTGGATGCAGATCTGCTAGAAATAGATGGTTTTATTTAACCCCCATACATAAGAGATTTACTATTGTTCCAAGACCTGGAAATACTATCTTTGCAGTTTTAGGCCACTCCCTACTTCACTTCAACGCTTTGGAAATTCTATAAAAATACTGTCGGTCCATTCCTAAAAACATCCCCTTTAACCTTAAAATCTGTTCTAGCTATTGCACTCCTCCTCCCTCTTCCCCTTCCTAGTCCAGCTTGTGTTGTTGTTGAGATGGAGTCTCGCTCTGTAGCCCAGGCTAGAGTGCAATTATGCAATCTCAGCTCATTGCAACCTCCACCTCCTGGGTTCAAGCAATTCTCCTGCCTCAGCCTCCTGAGTAACTGGGATTACAGATGCATGCCACCATGCCTAGCTGTATTTTTAGTCAGAGTTTCACCATTTTGACCAGGCTCATCTTGAACTCCTGACCTCAAGTGATCAACCCTCCTTGGTCTCCCAAAGAGGTGGAATTACTGGCGTGAGCCACTGCACCTGGCCTAGTCAAGCTTCTTGAAAAAGCAGCTTATATTTGTGGTCTCAACATACTAATTTCTCATTCACTTATTCATCACTTGATTAATAAGACAACTTGATTTCTGTCCCTATCAATCTCAGTGTCAACGCAATAGATACTATTCAACTGTTCTTCCTTTAACCTCTCTCTAGCATTTAAACATCAGAACCATTGTCTAAAAATAAACACAAAATAAATAAGAACCAGAACCACCTGAAACCTGTCATTTGGGACCTCCTTTCCTGTCTTAATAGTAAGGATACTGAAGATCCAGCCACTGGGCCGGGGCATCCTGTTTTAGTTCCTGGTATCCTGGCAGTGTCGGGTCCTCCTGTTCCCTTGGGTCTGCAACCAGCCTTCTTATCACAGGAAGGTTTGGAGTGGGTGAGAAGGTGAAAAGCTGTGGCTACAGTTGTTGCTGTACATGGCAGACTGGGGGCCAGGGTCATGGAGAGGGAACCAAACTCAACTCCTGGCTTCACAGATTGAGCTCAGTTCTGATGCCCAGTCTGATTGGAGCAGGTTTAGTCCCTTCACCCACCCCCCTGGAAGGGCCCATGGCAGTACTTTTGCTACCTCTTGGTCTGTGTCTTTCCAGTCTGTTTCACAGGACAGTCTTTTTCTCCCTGTCCTTTCATTATTAGTGCATTCTTCCTCTGGAGTCCACACTTCCCTTTCTCTTTTTATTACACACACATCCTTATGCTTTCTCTTTTTTGAGACGGAGTCTCAAACTCTATCGCGCAGGCTGGAATGCAGTGGCACAATCTCGGCTCACTACAACCTCTGCCGCCCGGGTTCAAGCAATTCTCCTGTCTCAGCCTCCCGAGTAGCTGGAATTACAGGCACCTGCCACTGCGCCCAGCTAGTTTTTGTATTTTTAGTAGATACGGGGTTTCACCATCTTGGCCAGGCTGGTCTTGAACTCCTGACCTCGTGATCCACCCACCTCGACCTCCCAAAGTGTTGGGATTACAGGCATGAGCCACTGCACCCAGCCTGGTCTTATGCTTTCTCATAGATGCAGCTTCCACCTGGATCTTGATGATTCCCAAGTCTTTCTCTAGTGCTGACCTTTTTTACAGCCTTAAGAACTATCTACATAACTGCCTAATGCAGCTCCACCTCATGTGCCACAGGGCCCTAAAATAAAACAACCCTCCCCCAAAGCGTGTTCTTCTGCCTCACTTGGGAATATTGCCATCCCACTCAAATCATAAGTCTGCGAACATCAGCAGCTCCTTCCTCTCACCAAACTGTCAGTTCTAATCCCCAACTATTCTAGTATATACTTCTTTATTCCTACTGCCACTGACTGCTCTGCTTCTGACATAGCTTCTCACCAGTCTTATGCTAGTTATCTTTTGAATTGGTTTTCCTACCTCAAGACCCACCCCTCCCCTACACCACTAGAATTACCTTCAAAAAGCAGAAATCCTTACTGCTTTGCAACGTGTCTCATCCACCCTGTAGATAAAACCCCATTCCCACTGTGGCCGGCGAGGCCTGGTCCCTGCTCGCCCCACTGTCCTCACCTCCAAAACCCAACTGTTTTCCGTTTCCCTTGAGCACCACATGGTTTCTGCGTGCCTTTGAACATGTTGTTTGTACCTGGACTGCCTTCCCATGGGCAGGACAAATTTCTTCTCAACTTGCAAGATGCAGGCTTAGGGAAACCTGTTCTGTGAACTCTCTCCTGACTCCCTCTTCTCACAGGTGATCTGGATGGATCCTTCCCCTGAGTGAGCAACTGCACTCAAAACACACACTAGGCTTACTTTTGTGTGTGTATACTGGCAGGTGGTAAGCTTCCCGGGTCTAAGGCTTCCTTATCACTGTCATTTAATATAGTGCCAGCACAAAGGACATTCCCAATAAATTCTTGTGGAATAAACACACATATTTTTACGAAAAAACTAAAATCAACTCAATACAACATGACATTCTGAGCTTACAAAAACAAAGCTGTGGCTTATCAGCTGTAACAGTCTATGAGGGCAGTGTGCTACTTGCACGGCATCCCCAGACTTCCTGGGAGAAGCAGTGAAGGAAATTTTGAGACTGATGGCAGGACCCTGGCACAAGAATGTTAATCTGATTTTTATGTCTTGGAAGTCAGGAAAGGTTGCCTAAGAAAAACAAACTCAGTCCAAAGTAGGAATGATCAGAAAGACTCATACCCAAACTTGGGGTATTAATCCAGCTTGCTCAACTAATTTATGCCCTCCAGCCTGGCCCCAGAAAAATCTGTCAATTCTTTAACAGAAAAGGCTTGGGAAAGTACGACTGCCTTCTGAAACCCTAAAACAACTGCAAATCACTTATAGTAGAGGCAGGGATGGTAGGGAATTCACCGAGGGTTACAAGAACAGCAGAGGCAGCTACTGAAACAGCAGATTCAATTCAACCAGCTTCACTGAATGCTTACTAAGTGCACAGCACTATGCTCAGCAAGTTTTCAGAGCAAGGGCCTACGTCCAGGTTTTACTGCAATTGTTGGTCACATAAGAATTAAGCAGATTAGAGGTGATAAATATGTTAATTAGGTTGACTTAATCATTCCACATTATATTCATAAATCACAATATCACTTTGTACCCCATAAGTATATGCAATTATAATTTGGCAATTTACATTAAAAATTAAAATTAAAAGAAATAATTAAGCAGATTAACATGTTAACTTTTGTGACCAATTTATTGGTGATTAAAGAAAAACCTTTGTTCTTTTTCTATATTGCATATTGATTTTATGAGGTGAGGTTGTTCACAAATTTTAGATGTATACTGCTTCTCCAATAAACCAGTGAGTTGAACATTGACAATGATGATAGTAATATGAATAATCATTAACAATTGTTTATGCTGTGCCCAGCACTGTATACCTTGGAAGTCTCAAAAAACTCTCAATTCAGATCTGATCCCCCTTTTCAGAGACCTTACACTATATGTAAGGAGAAAAAAGCTAAGCACTAAGCTGAGTGGCGCAGAAGTTTAGAGAATGCAGAGAAAACGGTGAGCTAGACAGACAACCTGTGCCGCCTTCAAAGAGAAACTGGGATTCCAACTGGAACTGACAGGATTGAAAGCAGTGATTCTCAAACCCTTTTGTCTCTGAATCCCTTTACACTTACTAAAATTATGGAGGCCTCAAAGAGCTCTTGTTTATCTTAATTTTAATTATCAATATTTGCCATAGTAAAAATTATAACTATGAAACATTAGAATGATTAGTTCATTTATTCGGCCAACAAACATATGGAAAAAAAGCTCACTATCACTGATCATTAGAGGAATGCAAAAACCACAGTGAGATGCCATCTCACGCCAGTCAGAATGGTGATTATTAAAAAGTCAAGAAACAACAGATGCTGGCGAGTTTGCAGAGAGGTAAGAATGCTTTCACGCCGTTGGTGGGAAAGTAAATGAGTTTGACCACTGTGGAAGATAGTGTGGCGATTCCTCAATGACTAGAACCAGAAATACCATTTGACCCAGCAATCCCATTACTGGTTATATTCCCAAAGGAATATAAATCATTCTATTATAAAGATACATACACGCGTATGTTCACTGCAGCACTATTCACAACAGCAAAGACATGGAATCAACCCAAAGGCCCATCAATGATAGACTGGATAAAGAAAATGTGGTACATATACATCATGGAATACTATGCCGCCATAAAGAGGAACGAGATCATGTTCTTTGCAGGAACACAGATGCAGCTGGAAGCCATTATCCTCAGCAAACTAACACAGGAACAGAAAACCAAACAGTGCGTATTCTCACTCTTAAGTGGGAGCTGAACAATGAGAACACATGGACACAGGGACATTTCTTGATCTGGGCCTGTTGGCTGGGGGTGGGTGGCAGGGGGAGGGAGATATTAGGAAAAATAGCTAATGCATGCTGGGCTTAATACTTAGGTGATGGGTTTACAGTGCAGCAAACCACCATGGCACATGTTTACCTATGTAATGAACCTGCACATCTTGCACATGTACCCTGGAACTTAAAATAAAACAAAATAACAAACTATTGCTTTTAAATTAAAATGGTATTTCAAAGGATCAAAATTTGAGGAAAGTGGCATTGTTTCACATCTTTGCAAATTTCTTTAATGTCTAGCTTGAGCAACAACAGCTGTACCCAAATATATACTTTTGCATTCAATCTTCTGTATCACATGTCTGGAAAAACTCCAATGTGCACTCATGAGAGAATGAATTTAAAAGGCATACAGCATCTTAGTATTATTAAAATAGTTGTGACCTCCTGAAAGGGTCTTGGGCGGGAGGAAGGGGCACACTTTGAGAAGTGTTCATTGAAAAAGATAAAGAAAATGGTCTAAGTAAGGGCTGGGCAAGAAGGATGTGTGTGGCTCCTAAGCTCTAATTTTCAAGAACACAAACCCCTACTCTTAACAGCTCAGCTACAACCAAGCTAACCTCCGTGGGGACTCTCAGAGACAGAGATGGCCAGCGCAAGGCGGGGTTCGGCCAGACTGTGCAGGGTGGTGCCATCAGGGAGGCTCTACTGCCCTGGGTAGCATTCTCTAGAGGCCACGTCAGGTTTTCCTCTCCAGAGCCTCCACTGTGCTCTCCTTCTAGAAGAGAAGCTGTAAATGGCTTACCAGAACTGCCTTGCCATGGCTTCCCGGGGCTGTGTTTACTAACTGCAAAATCATCTCCCTGCTGCAGTCTCAAAGTCTTCAGACATTTCTTGATCTGGCTGTCTTAAAAAGCAAATTTAACATCAGCCACGTAGCCAGGTTTTCCTTGCCAACAATCATGTGAGTTTGCTATTCTGTTCCTGTGCATCTTGCGCACTGTAAAAACAGTTCCTGGAGCATCATATGTCATGGATCTAGTTGCCATAAACTGAAAACATTTTCTTCATATTTTGTGGCACAAACTAAAAGCATTCTGGATGCGGTTTGCATACAGTCCATCTCTGGCCAAAAAAGAGGTTTAAATTTATGGATAAACAGAGAAAGGGGGGTAGCCACTGCCTTAGTTAAGCCGTTTTATTATCAAAGTCAATGTCTGATAGTGTGTATTTTTTAATTTAAAATTTTCCTGTGATTAATGTTCTGAAATTATGCTGCAATAAGTATAACCATGCTCATTTTATGTAGCAAGCTTAAATTTGTCTAACAGTATTTTATAGCTGACAGAAGCAGAGAGGAAACAGAAGCTTCTTTTTGGTCTCTTAAATTAAAATAAAATAAAAAATAGAAACAGTCATGAATCTATACAGTTTTTCAGTCCTTCTTTTATTTTTTAGTAAACATATTCCCATTAAGCCCTTAACAAGACAGGTCAGATCATTTCTTAAGATCAAAGTGAAACTAAAAACTTTAAAAGACCATTTCTGCTTCTGGGAATGGTAAACCAGGTAATGAAGACCAACCATTTTGTTGAGGTCTGGACAGAATATTTAAAAAATCTTAAAGGCAGAGGCATACTAATAAGTTAGCTAAGAATTACCACACACAAAAATCAAATTCAGGTGAACTGTGCACTCAGATGTGAAAGAGAAATACTAAAGCTTTTAGAAGATAATACGGGAAAATGCTTCAAAGCCAGGGGTGGGGAAGGATTTCTTAAATAGGACACACAAAGTACCTAGTATTAAAAACCAAATATGACAATATTAGACAAACATGACTACATGAAAATTAAGAATATCTGTCCATCAAAAGACATCCTCCCTCTTTTTCCGACTGGAACCATGGAGGGTGTAGAAGAGAAGAAGAAGGCTCCTGCTGTGCCAGAAATCCTTAAGAAAAAGTGAAGGAATTTTGCAGAGCTGAAGATCAAGCATCTGAGAAAGAAGTTTGCCCAAAAGATGCTTCGAACGGCAAGGAGGAAGCTTATCTACGAAAAAGCGAAGCACCATCACAAGGAGTACAGGCAGAACTGAAATTCGATTGGCGAGGGTGGCATGAAAAGCTGGCAACTTCTATGTACCCGCAGAACCCAAATTGGCATTTGCCATCAGGATCAGAGGTATCAATGGCGTGAGCCCAAAGGTCCGAAAGGTGTTGCAGCTTCTTCGCCTTCGTCAATTCTTCAATGGAACCTGTGTGAAGCTCAACAAGGCTTCAATGAACGTGCTGAGGATTGTAGAGCCATATATTGCTTGGGGGTAACCAAACCTAAAGATTAGATGAACTAATCTACAAGCGTGGTTATGGCAAAATCAATAAGAAGCAAATTGCTTTGACAGATAACACTTTGACTGCTCCATCTCTTGGTAAACACGGCATCATCTGCGTGGAGGATCTGATTCATGAGATCTATACTGTTGGAAAATGCTTCAAAGAAGCAAATAACTTCCTGTGGCTCTTAAAATTATCTTCTCCACGAGGTGGAATGAAGAAAAAGACAACCCGTAGAAGGTGGAGACGCTGGCAACAGGAAGGACCAGATCAACAGGCCTGTTAGAAGAATAAACTAAGGTGTCTACCATGATTATTTTTTTCTAAGCTGGTCAGTTAATAAACAGTACTTGCTCTCAAATTGAAAAAAAAAAAGAAGACGCCCTCGAGAAAATGAAAAAGCAGGCAACGTAAAACCAAAGGCCCATATTCAAAATAATAAAGGGTTCTAACAAGTTCTAAAAGAAAAAAGATAACCCAACAGGAAAAGGAGCAAGAGGCTAGATGAAACATGTCATCAAATGAATGACAAAAAAACCTAAATTATCCAAATGGCCAATAAACATATGAAAAGGCATCTAGTCTCAACAGTAAGTAAGGGCGACGCAAAAGAAAATCATGAGGCCAAGCACACGGGCTCACGCCTGTAATCGCAGCACTTTGGGAGGCTGAGGCAGGCGGATCACGAGGTCAGGAGATCGAGACCATCCTGGCTAACACAGTGAAACCCCGTGTCTACTAAAAATACAAAAAATTAGCCGGGCGAGGTGGCAGGCGCCTGTAGTCCCAGCTACTTGGGAGGCTGAGGCAGGAGAATGGCATGAATCCAGGAGGCGCAGCTTGCAGTGAGCCGAGATAGCGCCACTGCACTCCAGCTTGGGAGACAGAGTGAGATTCCATCTCAAAAAAAAAGAAAAAAAAAAAGAAGAAAATCATAATGATACACCATTATATGTCATAATGGCTAAAAACATCGAAGTCTGATATGATTAAGTGTTGCTAGGCTATGGAACAATAGAAATCTTCACACACTACTTGTGTGAATGTAAATTATTACATCTACTTTGGAGAATGGTTTGGCTTGATTCTCCTAAAGTTCAAGACAGGTAAGACCCATGACCCAGCAATCCCACTCCTAGGTACATACCCAGCAGCACGTATGCACGTGTACCCCAAAGGCACACACAGCAGCACTATCCATAATAGTCCCCAGCTGGGAACAACCCAAATATCCTCAATAGCACAAAGGTAAGGACACTGGTATATTCATAAAATAGAATGTCATACAGCAAAAAATGAAGGGACAGCCACACAGAACAACATGGATGGATCTCGCACACATAATGACAAGAACAAAAGAAGATACAGCATATGACTCCATGTGTTCAAAACCAGGCAAAACTATAATGTTTACAGGGACATGGGCAGTAAAACTAGAAAGGAAAATAAAGAAATCAAGAGTGGTTACCTGTAGGCGGAAGGGGAGCGACTCTGACTAGTGAAGGTCTAAGAAGGGGCTGTGGGGCCGATAATATTCTATTTCCTAACCTCAGAGGTGGCCATTTAAAAATAATTCATTGTTTTACATTTGTATTTTATGCACTTTTCTGATTGTGTGGTATATTTCACAATTAAAAGATTTAAATCAATCTTTTAAATCTTTAATTAATTTTACAAAATAAAATTACAAAAGGAAAAGTGGTATTTTTTGTGTAACTTTAAAAATTAGATCACAGGACCCAAATTCCTCAGATGGCATGCCAGGCCCTTCATCCTCAGCCTTGTCTTTCTAGTCGCATTCCTTACCACCCATCTTTCTTCACAAGTAGTCTGCCACACTTGCTCTCAATCGTGTGCTTTCTTTACCTTTACTTGTGAAACTTCTCTGCCTAGAAAATCATGTAGACATAACCCAATCACCTTTCTGCCAGACTAGCTACAAGCTGTTATTCAAGACACAGCCTGGGTGCCTCTCTTCTGAGAAACCTTTTCAGGAGACAGACTCCAGAGCCAGAATGACTGGTCTAAATTCCAGGTCTACCATTCACTAGCCATGTGCGCTTGGTCAAAATACCAGCCTCAGTTTTGTGGCCTTCTCGTCTGTAAAACAGGGTAAGGGGCTGAAGTGAAGATTAAATGAGTAAACATATATAAAGTGTTTGGAATGTGCCTGGAACAGAGTATGTACTAGGTAAGCGTGAGCTATTATCGTCAATACACTCTGACACCCTCCTCTCTGCTCCCCTTGTTAGATCCTCTGCTCTACCTTGTTAGATCCTCTGCTTCGGGGTTCCCATGGCCCAGTATTATAGTTATTTTCTTGTATACAGCCTTTATGGACAGTTAATTCCTCAAGAGCAGAGACTAAATCTTTCATATCCCAATCCTCCACCATCTATAACAGTGCCTGGCAGGTAGCAGATATTCACTGAATATTTGCAGAATGAATAAACTGACTCCAAATTTGGATCTACATCACATATAGAAGTAGTCCTTTGGTGCTGCTCTATCCTGTGTGCACACCACAAAATGGAAGCATACTCTTGATGGGTTTCCTATGGCAATAACCTGAGAATACAGGTGTAGACTCCCTCTGGATAGCAACAAATGAGGGTAATACTACTTGTCCTGTCCACTTGTTGTAAGGCTACTGTAGTGCTCAAATGATAATGACTATGAAAACAATTTTTCCCCCAAGACGGAGTCTTGCTCTGTTGCCCAGGCTGGAATGCAATGGTACAATCTCCGCTCACTACCACCTCCGCCTCCCGAGCTCAAGCGATTCTCCTGCCTCAGCCTCCTGACTAATTGGGATTATAGGCACCTGCCACCACGTCTGGCTAATTTTTGTGTTTTCAGTGGAGATGAGGTTTCACCATGTTGGCCAGGCTGGTCTTGAACTCCTGACCTCGTGATCCACCTGCCTCGGCCTCCCAAAGTGCTGGGATAACAGGCATGAGACACCGGGCCAGGCCTTCTTTTTCTCTTTTAAAAGGTAGACTCAGCTGGGCACGGTGGCTCATGCCTATAATCCCAGCACTTTGGGAGGCCGAGGCGGGCAGATCACTTGAGGTCAGGAGTTTGAGACCAGCCTGGCCAACATGGTGAAACCCTGTCTCTACTAAAAATACAAAAATTAGCTGAGTGTGGTGGCACATGCCTGTAATCCCAGCTACTCGGGAGGCTGAGACAGGAGAATCGCTTGAACCTGGGAGGCAGAGGTTGCAGTGAGCCAAGATCGTGCCATTGCAGTCCAGCCTGGGTGACAAAGCGAGACTCCATCTCAAAAGGTTAAAAAATAAAGGAAAAAAAGAATCATTATAATAGTCAAACAGTGTAAACAACCCAAACGCTTTGTTGTCCATCAAAGTAATCAACAAAGCAATCAACAGTAGATTTCTACTGGTAAATCCACCCAGTAGAAAACTACTCAGCAATAAAAACGAACAAGCTACTCATACTTACAACATGAATGAACCTCAAAAATACTATGCTCAATGAAAGCAGCCAGACGTGAAAGAGTACGTACTGTATGATTCAATTTTTAGGGGCTGCCTGGGGCATGGAGTGGAAAAAGGGACTGACAGCACTTGGGCAAGAGGGATCTCTTTGGGCTGATGGAAATGTTCTAAAACTGGGTTGCGATGACGATGGTAAAACTGTATAGACTTCTTTTTTTTTTTTTGAGACGGTCTCACTCTGTCGCCCAGGTTGGACTGCAGTGGTACAAGCAGAGCTCACTGCAGACTCAAACTCCTGGGTTCAAGCTATTCTCCTACCTCAGCCTCCTGAATAGCTGGGAATACAAGCACATGCCACCATAACCAGCTAATTTTATTTATTTATTTATTTATTTATTTATTTATTTATTTAGAGATGGACTCTCGCTCTGTCACCAGGCTGGAGTGCAGTGGCGCTATCTCGGCTCACCACAACCTCCAACTCCCTGGTTCAAGCGATTCTCCTGCCTCAGCCTCCCGAGTAGCTGGGATTATAGGCATGTGCCACTATGCCCAGCTAATTTTTGTATTTTGAGTAGAGACGGGGTTTCACCATGTTGGCCAGGATGGTCTCGATCTCCTGACCTTGTGATCCACCAGCCTCAGCCTCCCAAAGTGCTGGGATTATAGGCGTGAGCCACCACGCCCAGCCAATTTTTATATTTTTATTTTTTTAGAGATGGAGTCTCGCTGTGTTGCCCAGGCTGGTCTCTTAACTCCTGGCCTCAAACAGTCTCCCCATCTCAGCCTCTCAAAGTGCTGAGATTACAGGTGTGAGTCACCACAACTGGGCAATTTACTATGTTTTAATTGTATATCTAAACTGGGTGAATTATACAGTATATAAATTATACATCAATAAAGATGTTTTGTTATAATGCAAATATCTGGCACTCTTTTATAACTAGCTACGATTCTCACATATTTAAAATCTCATCCACACATGTGAGGCCAAATCATGTAAGACTAAGACAGAAGTCAGCTTTTAAAAATTAAAAAATAATTTAATGTCACATATTAAATATCTTAAAAACCCAAACTGCCTTCTCTATACTTATTTTCCAATCCAGGAACAACAAATAATGATCCTGATAAGCAGGCTTTCACTGTCATTGTTTATTTCATCCCACCTGTACAAACACACACTTTGGCCTCATCTGCATTTATAATTGGAAACATGAGTATCTGGCATAATACCCCCCTCCTTGTTTTTGTCCAACAGCAAGCATAAGTAAAAGGTAAATACAGAAAGCATAGTATATAATGGGGTTTTAAGATATATATATATTCATATGATAAACAGGATTTCTAAATAGGGTTTAAACTAACCCTTAGAAATTAACAGTTCTTTTACATATACAAATGTACCATAGTACTTCAGATTAAATTCTGCAAGTCCTAAAATCCTATCCAAACTAGTTTGCTGAACTGGAATTGTTAAATTGGATACTGCTTAAAGTAGGTCACTGGCTCGGCCATGAAAGTATTTGGTAATGCAGAGATCTACTTGCAAAGTCATCTGTCATAATGAGATTTGACTTAGACAAAACCGGAGAAGCGACACCAGTTGGGTGTCAATTGTCAGCTGTATTTTATTCAAATAAATCCCATTTTAGATTTATCTCACTGCAGATTCTTGAACTGGGAAATAACAAGATGAAAGAAGTGTTTTCCAAAGAGTAAATCTGGTGTCCATGTTTAGAAAATGCCTCTTTTGCTTCCTGTCCTTTGTCCCACACATCTACTCAGTCTCTAAAGCCCATTAATCCTTCTTTTGAAATGTCTTTCAGCTTCATTCCTTTCTCTCCACTTCTATTCTCACCACTGCAGTCCTAATTTGAGTCAGGAAGCTTTCAAGTACAGGAAAACTAGAAAAAGAAGCCAAACTAGAGACCATTAGAGTAATCTAAAATGGGAGTGAAGAGGACTCAGTCTAGAGCAGTGGTTCTCAAAGTGTGGTCCCCAGACAGCAGCAACAGCACCTGGAATCCTGATAGAAATGTAAATATTCAGACCTTACCCCAGAACCAGTAAGCCAGAAACTCTGGGGGTGGCGCTGGCAATGTGCTGTTAACAAGCCCTCTGGGTGATTCCGATATAGGTTAAAGTTTGAAAATTAGTGATTTAAAGAAGCACGGGCCAGGCACGGTGGCTCACGCCTGTAATCTCAGCACTTTGGGAGACCGAGGCGGGCGGATCACAAGGTCAGGAGATTGAGACCATCCTGGCTAATATGGTGAAAACTGTCTCTACTAAAGATACAAAAAATTAGCTGGGCATGGTGGCGCATGCCTGTAGTCCCAGCTACTCGGGACGTTGAGGCAGGAGAATCGCTTGAGCCCAGGAGATAGAGGTTGTGGTGAGCTGAGATCATGCCACTGCACTCCAGCCTGGGCAACAGAGACTCCGTCTCAAAGAAAAAAAAAGGAGCTGAAGAGAAAGGAATGGGCCCAGATGAGGAGAGAACTTGGGGACCTGCTGAGAATGTCTTCCACAATGTCCCTCCAATCTCCAACCCAACCTATCAGAAAAGAACTCTTCTCCAAACCTATCTCTAGGTGTTACTGACTTTTGATATCACAACCCTCTACAGTGCTTAGGTTCAATCTTCCTTCCCTCCAGTCTCCATCCAATATAATACAGTCATCCCTCAGTATCCTTGGGGGATTGGTTCCGGACCCTTGGTGTATACCAAAATCCATGGCTGCTCAAGTCCCTGAAACAAAATTGTAGAGAGACTGACCACAGTGACTCATGCCTAAAACCCCAGTCTTTAGGGAGGCCAAGACAGGAGAATCGCCTGAGGCTAGGAGTTTAAGACTAGCCTGGTAAGACCCATAGTTAGACTGCATGTCTATAATTTTTTTTTTTTTTAAATTAACCTGACACGGTGGTGTGCACCTGTAGTCCTAGCTACTGAGGAGGCTGGGGCAGGAAGATCACTTGAGCCTAGGAGTTTGAGGCTGCAGTGAGTTATGATTATATCACTGCACTCCAACCTGGACAACAGAGAGAGACTCTGTCTCTAAAAAATAGACCAGGCACAATGGTCACGCCTGTAATCCCAGCACTTTGGGAAGCCAAGGGAGGCAGATCACTTGAGGCCAGAAGTTCGAGACCAGCCTAGGCAACATGAGGAGACCCTGAGTCTACTAAAAATATAAAAAAAATCAGCTGGGTGTGGTGGCACAGGCCTGTAATCACAGCTACTAAGGAGTCTGAGGCACAGGAACAATTTGAACCTGGAAGGTGGAGGTTGCAGTAAGCCAAGATCACACCACTACACTCCAGCCTGGGCAACAGAGTGAGACCCTGTCTCCATAAATAAATAAATAAATAAATAAACTAAAAAGGCGGTGGCTCACGCCTGTAATCGCAGCACTTCGGGAGGCCAAGGCGGGCAGATCATGAGGTCAGGAGATCGAGACCATCCTGGCTAACATGGTGAAATCCCGTCGCTACTAAAAATAAAAAAAAAATTAGCCAGGCGTTGTGGCAGGCACCTGTAGTCCCAGCTACTGGGGAGGCAGGAGAATGGCGTGAGCCTGAGAGGCGGTGTTTGCAGTGAGCCAAGACTGCACCACTGCACTCCAGCCTGGGCAACAGACCGAGACTCCATTTCAAAAACTAAATACATAAAATAAAATGGAGAAGTATTTGCATATAACTTATGCAAATAACTTAATGCCCCCTCCTTAGGTACACATCTTCCTGTATTCTTTAAATGTAATCTCTAGGTTATTTATAATCTCTAATACAATGTAAATGCTATGTAAGCAGTTGTTGCACTGTATTATTTAGGGAATAATGTCAAGGAAAAAAGTCTATATGTCTTCAATACAGACGCAATTTTTTCCCTGGATATTTCTGATCCATGATTGATTGGAGTCATGGATGTAGAACCCATGAATATGGAGTGCCACTGTACTGATCTTGCTGATTCTGCTGTTGAGGCTCTAGGTAGTGGAGGAAAAAAGATGTGTACCACAATGTGGAAAATTATGATTAAAAGAGTGCTTCAAATCAGTGAACAAAAGATGAATTATTCAGCAAATGATTTTTTAATAACTGGCTAGTCATTGTGGGAATGCAGAGCAGGAAGCTATATATTTCTTACTGTACGTTTTCTTTCTTTTTTTTTTTTTTTTTTTTTGAGACAGAGTCTCACACTGTCACCCAGAGTCTCACACTGTTGCCCAGGCTAGAGTGCAGTGGTGTGTGCGATCTCAGCTCACCACAACCTCTGCCTCCCGGGTTCAAGCGATTCTCCTGTCTCAGCCTCACGAGTAGCTGGAATTACAGGCGTCCGCCATGGTGCCCAGCTAATTTTTGTGTTTTTTGTAGAGACAGGGTTTCAGCATCTTGGCCAGGCTAGTCTCGAACTCCTGACCTCGTGATCCACCCACCTCGGCCTCCCAAAGCGCTGGGATTACAGGCGTGAGCCATCGTGCCTGGTCCTACTTTATGTTTTCTTACTCCATATATCAAAATAAAATTCCAGATGAATCAAATACATCAATTTAAAAACAAAAAGAGCTGGGTGTGGTAGCACATGCCTTAAATCCCAGCACTTTGAGAGGCCGAGGTGGGCAGATCACTTGAGGTCAGGAGTTTCAGACCAGCCTGGCCAACATGGAGAAACCCCAAATCTACTGAAAATACAAAAATTAGCCAGGCATTCCGGCTACTCGGGAGGCTGAGGCAGGGGAGTTGCTTGAACCTGGGGGGTGGAGATCGCAGTGAGCCGAGATCGCACCACTTCACTCCAGCCTGGGTGACAGAGCAAGACTCCGCCTCAATCAATCAATCAATCAATCAATAAACGAAGTTGTTCATTGCTATTGCTGAGGTACTATATGTAATCCTGAACTGAAAACAATCTTAATGTCAACCATTAAAGGACTGTTAAGTAAAATAATCGATTATTCTGTAGACATTAAAAAGAAAGCAGTGAAAGAAATATGGAAGATGTTCAAAACTACTTGTTAGATTAAAGTAAGAGCCAGCCAGGAGTGGTAGCATACAACTGTAGTCCCAGCTACTTGGGAAGTTGAGGTGGGAGGATCACTCGAGGCCAGGATTTTGAGGCTAGCTGGGGCAACAGAGTGAGACCCTGTCTTAAATAAATAAATAAATAAGATAAGCCATTACAAAACATTTTGTATAGCTTAATCCCCTGTTGGTCAAAAATATACAAATAAATATATAAAACATATATATTATACATTATATACTATCCGTGTGTGTATATAATGTATACAATGTATAATATACTATATATATGATATACCTGAAAGTATGGAGAAAAGTCTGGCAAGACATCCAACAGCCTTTAAAAATAAGTACCTTTGGCAGACTGTGGCGGCTCATGCCTGTAAATTCAGCACTTTGGGAGGCCTGGATCACTTGAGTCCAGGAGTTCAAGACTAGCCTGGGATATATAGCAAGACCCAATCTCTACAAAAATATTTTTAAAAATTGGCCAGGTGTGGTGGCACCCACCTGTAGTCCTAGTTACTTGGGAGGCTGAGGCAGGAGGACTGATTGAGCCCAGTAGTTGGAGACTGAAGTGAGCCATGATCACACCACTGCACTCCAGCCTGGAAAACAGAGAAAGACCCTGTCTGGCTGTCTTTAAAAAAACAAAACAAAACAAAAACAAAAGAAGATACACCTAAGGAACAGGATGCAAGAATTTTCCATTTTCCACTTCATAAACATCAAGTTTTTACAAAGAACATAAATTACTCTTATAATAAAAAAATAGACCGGGCGCGGTGGCTCAAGCCTGTAATCCCAGCACTTTGGGAGGCCGAGACGGGCGGATCACGAGGTCAGGAGATCGAGACCATCCTGGCTAACATGGTGAAACCCCGTCTCTACTAAAAAATACAAAAAACTAGCCGGGCGACGTGGCGGCGCCTGTAGTCCCAGCTACCCGGGAGGCTGAGACAGGAGAATGGCCTGAACCAGGGAGGAGGAGCTTGCAGTGGGCGCAAACATCCAGCCACTGCACTCCAGCCTGGGTGACAGAGCGAGACTCCGTCTCAAA
>NW_016820683.1:1040104-1084073 GCF_001698545.2 Rhinopithecus bieti | reverse complement strand
CTAAATAAATAAATAAATAAATAAATAAATAAATAAATCTGATCATGTCACTCCTTTGTTCAAAAAGTGCAAAAGCCTTCCAAAAAGCCTTCCAGCCCACAGACGATACAGTCCAAACTCCCCAGTGAGATATAAGGATGGTCTAACTTTGCCACATGACACCTCACCTATCACCAGGGTGAGCTCCCCTGATGGGGCAGGTTAGGGTGGGGTCTCTGTTCTCCCTCCTCCACTGTATCTTTCCTGAAGTCTGGTGCCACATGGTCCTTAATGGTCAACTCTGATAACCTTTTGTGCCATTTGCAAAGCTTTCATCATAATGGAGCCCACTGCTACTACATTCCAACTTGTTCTTTTCAGAACAATGTTGACAAAGCTGTTCAAATAAATTAATAAATCTATTCTCTGCTTTCATGGAAAAATAAGTTCACATGCCAATGTACAGGCAGACCAATAAAACCTCCACTTCTGAAAACCAAAATCTAACATTATGCTTTCTGGCTAATAAATATTAACACTTATTTATAGTTATTCGTTGGCATATATCTGGCATAGTATGTAACACATGACTATAAAAATTACAGTTGTTTAGGAGCAAGAGAAGACGGGGGAAAGTTTTTTCACAAGCGATGAGAGGTGGAGCCAGTTTTGTGATCTCCTTGGCTGGGGTATAATGGAGGATGCACACTGAGTAGTTGGACAACATCTTGATGAAGTCCTACTATTCATCTCACAAGCCCAGACTCATGTTGCTGTCAAGGTACAGAGATAGCACACCACCTGTATGCTAGTGCAAGTTTGATCCAGGGCTCAGTTAATAAAAACATATCTCTGCAGGAAATGGAGATGCTTCTAAAAGAGGTAAGCTATGTGGGAATAACAGATCATCTCCTCTGATTATTCATAACAACCATGGTTTCTTAGTATTCACTGAGTATTATCTGTGCTTTATTCTAAGCTGTTCCTTATGGCCAATAATTGTCCTCACAGACTTCCTAAGAATTGGCCATTGGAAGAGTTCCCTGTGGCTAAAGATCTGGAATCTGAAGTCTCACGAGATTTTGGCCATGATCCTGGCATTGAGTGGTTGACCATTTACCATAAGCACCAATGTGTTCAATACAATAGACAGTGCTTTCTGAAGCTGGTCTCATAGTCATGTTTATATGTTTCTAAGACAATCAACTCAGTAGGATATAAGGATTTGGGGTTGGGGATAGGAGGGATACAGAGGAGCTACACTGCTTGGAAGGCCTAGGCTAAAGTCACCAGCTTAGTTACCTGGTCATGACATAGATGAGCCACTTCGTCAATAACATCTGCCTTGAGCATGAGGGTTATAGGTTGTGGTACTTATAAATTTTGTTGATATCCATTTCCCTTATCAAATGAAGTACCTTATTCATTTTTGTATTAACAGTGCCTGGCACAGAGCAGGTATTCAGTAAATGTTGGCGATATTAATGAAGCATAGGTATCAGGAAATACACATCATATAATAAAGGGGCAAGTGGGCAAAACTGATCATTGCCTACTAGACGGCATGTGGTGGTAAACTCAGTCACTGCAAGGATAATGTTAGGCTGTGGGCTCAGTCACAATGTAGGTCAGTTAAATTTAGGGGTGCTTCACGGTCACAAATCATGGTTACATTGTAATCACGGCAATTGTGGTAATACATTACTTGTTTTGCAAATGCCTGGAATCCAGATTTGGCTAGGGGTAAACTTAGGTTCAATTAGAAAGCTACATTTCCCAACTTTTATTATGAAGAGAGGTGGCTACATGTCATGGCTCTGGTCAATCATTAGATGAGGCACAGCTTTTGTACCTCACTTGAGAGGGTGGGTGGTCTGAAAGGGAAGCAGAGAAATGGCCTTGCCACCATCAAGGATGGATCAAAGGAATTTGAGACATTAACAACACTGGGAGTGACTACTTATTTCTCAATTTTGTGGTGTGTAGGAAAAAATAAATCTTTATTTGGTTAAAGCAAAGTTGGATATTCCATTACACATAGCCTAATTTATTTCTAACTGATAAAATCACATAGAGGTAGCAAGAAGAGTTATGAGGCTGCTGTAATAATCTATAAGAACAAAAAAACTTATCCTAACAACTGAATGAGTAGTCATCTCCTTTGTGGTAATATAATTGTACAGATTTCTGGAGTGTACGGTATCATGAAACGACAGCACTCTAGCTAGCAGCTTCAATAATGATTTGAGATGATCTAACCAAATCAAAATGTTTGGAAAGAGTGTTGATGCTTACATGCTCTGAGACATGCTGCAGTATCATCAGCAATAAGACCAACTAAAACAGAGCAACATCCAGCCTCATATGAAATTAGCAAACATCTCCTCTCAACTACATGCAAGTGGTAATCAAAACCAAGTGGAAAAGAAAAACTGAAAACATTTCAAAAAGCACCTGCAGAAGAATGCTACTATTCCAGCTGCATGTTAAACTTTTGTTTATCAAACATGTTCAACATTCAACATCTGGCCTTTCCACAAGCTAGTGCTTACCAATGAAATGCTAAAGAACACTTTTTGTTTAAGTAACAGCCACTGGGAAATCTTAAGCCAACTCAAGGGCAGTTTGGTTGTAGCTCATATTCACTTCTGAAGAAAGGAAAAGGAAACAGCTGTCTTAACCCTCAATAATTTATACACAAAACTCTCCAGCCGTGGGTATTACACATTTAAAACCCGAACTTCACAACACTTTCATCAACTTCTTCAAACTGTTTCTGTTATTTTTTTAATATTTCATATACAGCATTTTCTCCTGTACTTGAGTATCTGCTATCAAAATACTATATTTCATCAATTTTGAGATTCACAGTTCTTCTTTACAAGTTAATATTTGTGAAATCTAGACAGATTTTACAATTAATGACATCTTACATCTTACAATTAATTGGCAGCATTCTTTCTTTCTTAATGGAGCACAAAATACGATATGTCTTATGACTGATGGCGTCTTAAATTCTGTAAAATACGGTAACAGCAATCCCTAACATTTACTAGATGCATACCGTGTATGAGTCACAGTGCTTTACATATAACTCATCTGCTTATCAAAGCATTCCATGAGGTAAGTGCTACTGTCATCCTGTTTTTAATTTTTTTAATCTTTAATTATTATGAGTACATAATAGTTGTACACATTTATGGGGTACATGTGATGTTTTGATACAGGTATACAGCATGTAATGATCAAATCAGGGTAACTGGGGTATTACCTCAAGCATTTATCATTTCTTTGTGTTAGGAAAGTGCCAATTCTACTCTTCCGGTTATTTTAAAATATACGATAGAGTATCGTTAACTATAGGCATCCTACTGTGCTACCAAACACTAGATCTAATTCATTTTATCTAACTGTATGTTTGTACCCATCAACCATTCCTACTTGTCATCCTATTTTGTAGAGAAGGAAACAGAGGAAGCTAAACAACACAGTCACTGGCAGTACAGCTCAAACTATCTGACTCCAGATTTTAAGCTCTTAACAACTGTCCTAACTGAAAGCTCAAAAATACTCTTTTACTTTCCTCCATTCATAATAAAAAATGGTCTTTATTTCAAAATGTTTTTATTTTGCCCTCATTCTTGACAGATGGTTATTTTTCTTCCAGCACTTTGACGATGAATTGTTTTGTGGCTTCCACTGTCACTGAGAAGTCAGATATCAGCCTGCAGTCTGCTTTTTCTCTCAGGACTGTACTAGGATCTTGGATTTGCCAACGTATCCAGGTGATATTTCTCTTTCTTTACCCTGCTTGAGCTTCCGGATTCAGATGATTTAGGTCTTTCATCAATTTTGGAAAATGTCTTCAAATACCACCTCTCCCTCAATGCTTCTATTCTCCTAGAACTTTGATCAGATGTTATATTAAACCTTTTATTCTATCTTTCATGCATCTTAATCTTTCTTTTACATTTTCTCTGTCTCTATGGGTTTTATGTGGACAGTTTCTTTAGCTTTATCTTCTAGTTCAGTAAGTCCTAGCTTCACTTGTGTCTAATTTGCTTTAAGATGAGACTTGTCTACTAAACGCCAAATTCAATGATGTTCTTTGCTTCTGAAATGGTTATTTTTTTCATTCTTATTTTCTTAATTGACAAAAATTGTATTTAACATGCACAGCATGTTTTCAAATAGGTATACACTGTGGATGGCTAAACTGATGAAATGGTTTTTTTCAAATATACCTGATTATTATTATTTTAGCCAGTCAAATGCCTCTATAGTGGCATGCACCAGTTGAAAAATCCATCCCTGACATACAGGACTTTTGATCTGATTATTCCTGATAGTCTCAGTTGCCAACTTACATCTTAAAATTAATTGGTAGCATTCTTTCACTTATAATTTACAATATCTAATTACATTTACATTACATTTACAGTACCTGTTTTTAGCCAGGCATGGCGGTGTGCGCCTGTAATCCCAAATACTCTGGAAGCTAAGGCGATAGGGTCATTTGAAGCCCAGAGGCCGGCATTTTGAGCAGTCCAGGCCATATAGCAAGACCTTGCCTCTAAAAAATAATAAAAATTAGCCAGGCATGGTGGTACGTGCCTGTAGTTTTGGCCACTTGGGAGGCTGAAGTGGGAGGATCATTTGAGCCCAGGAGCTTGAGGTGGCACTCCAGTCTGCACTCCAGTCTGGGCAACACAGCAAGAACCCATCTCTAATTAATTAATAACCAAAACCATAAAAAAACACAATTTATTTCCTTAAAAATATTAAATATACTTATTCTATGTTCAGTTTCCAATAATTACAATATTGTAGACTTTTCAAATCTGATTTTTTTTTTTTCTTTTGAGACAGAGTCTCGCTCTGTCACCCAGGCTAGAGTGCAGTGGTGGATCTCAGCTCACTGTAACCTCTGCCTCCCAGGTTCAAATGATCCTCCCACCTTAGCGTCCCAACTAGCTGGGATTACAGGCACATACTACCATGACCAGCTAATTTTTATATTTTTAGTAGAGATGGGGTTTCTCCATGTTGGCCAGGCTGGTCTCGAACCCCTGACCTCAAGTGATCCACCTGCCTCGGCCTCCCAAACTGTCGGGATTACAGGCGTGAGCCAACATGCCTGGCCTCAAATCTGATCATTTTTGTTGCTCCTGCTGACTCATTCACTGTAGCTCAGTTTTTTGAGTGTTTTATGACTTTTTCATTTTGGACTTCTGAATAATTTTATTTGTGAGACATATTTGAGTCCTAAGTAAGGTATATTTTTCTCCTGAGAAGATTATGTTGCTCTGGCAGGTTCCTGGAGGCACTAATAACCCAAGAACAATTTAAATTCCATACTGCACAGATAGTATGAATTCAAGTCTCACTCCCATACACGGGCCAGTTTGTGGTTATGAATTCTCAAGGAAAGTTTTTATTTAAGTTTCATTATAAAAAATGTTAGACACAGAAGTAGACAATAATATAATGAACCTTCATGTGCTCACTGTCAGCTTAAACAGTTAACTCCTGGCCAATACTCTTTCACCTGTATCCCTTACTGGTATCCCTGCCTCTGCATTAGTTTTAAAGCAAGGACATTTCATTGGTAAATACATTTGTAAATACCTATCTCTAACATATTTTTTAAAATCTTTAAAATTCCTAATACCATCATTCCACTTTAAAAACATTAGTAACAGTCCCAATACCATCAAGTAATCAGTCAAACTTCCAACTGTCTCATAAATGTCACACAAGACTTTGCTTTGCTGTGCTTTTTTTTTTTTTTTTTTCCTTTGCAATTTATTTGTTGAAGAACCCAGCTTGCTTGTTGAGGAAACCAGAGTGAAACATAGTCTGGATTTTTCTGACTGTATCCCATGGTGGTACTAATATGCTGCTCTGTCCTCTGTAATTCTTATAAATTATTATATAGCTCTAGAAGCCAGATGTTTGTATAGGAAAGGGATGGTATATGGTTAATGTAGTGTTAGCAAATGGTATCAAATAGCTTTTAAAAAAAATATCATCATGCTTTGGGAGGCCAAGGTGGGCAAATCACAAGGTCAGGAGATCGAGACTATCATGGCTAACATGGTGAAACCCTGTCTCTACTAAAAATACAAAAAAATTAGCCGGGCGTGGTGGCGGGCGCCTGTAGTTCCAGCTACTCAGAGGCTGAGGCAGGAGAATGGCATGAACCCGGGAGGCGGAGCTTGCAGTGAGCCGAGATGGCACCACTGCACCCCAGCCTGGGCAAGAGAGCGAGACTCTGTCTCCAAAAAAACAAACAAACAAACAAAAAACTTTATTGGTATTCAGATTGTCTCATCATTGGCTGAAGAGAGTCTTCTCATGTATGTTCTTTGGTTCTTTTGATGTGATCCTGGTCACAGTCTTTTATGACTTCCTTGTTATGTGGTGTAACCAGAAGTTCTAGGTTTACCTTGTACAGTTCCTGTTCTAGACCTGTATCAGTGATTTCTCCAAATAGCCCTGCTTCCTGTTAGTGAGAATTGGTATTCCAAGACCACAATTTGGGCACTAGGGTTACACACTGCTACTAGGTCACTATTTATAGGATTTTTCAATTGAATGGGTTAGGAGGTGTCTTTTGTCTAAGATAAAATATATCAATAATTCATATCACAACTTATAATTCAAGATTAAGTTAATCGAGAGAATGGGAAGATAAGTCAAAGACTGGGAGAAAACACAAAGACATATCTGATAAAGGAGTGTTATCCAAAATATACAAAGAATTATTAAAACTCAGCAATAAAAAATGAACAACCTGATTAAAAACGGTCAAAAGACCTGAACAGACACCTCACTGAAGAAGATACACAGATGGCAAATAAGGATATGAAAAGATACTCAACATCATATGTCATTAGGGAATTACAAATTAAAAAAAAAAAAATGCCACTATACACCTATTAGATGCCCAAAATGCAGAACACTGACAACACCTAATACCGGTAACGATGTGGAGAAACAGGAATGCTCATTCATTGCTGGTGGGAATGCAAAACCATATGGCCAGTTTGCAAGACAAATTTGGCAGTTTCTCACAAAACTAAACTTACTCTTACCATTCAATCCAGCAATTGCACTCCTTGACATTTGGTCAAATGAAGTGAAAACTTGTATTCCCACAAAAACTCACATATGGTGTTTGTAGCAGCTTTATTCGTAATTACTAAAACTTGGAAGCAACTAAGATGGTCTTCAATAGGTGAATGGATAAACTGGAGTACATCCAGGCAATGGAATATTATTCATGCTAAAATGAAATGAGCTATCAAGCCATGAAAAGATGTGAAAAAACCCTAAAATACATACTACCAAGTGAAAGAAGCCAACATGAAAAGGCCGTGTGATTCCAACTACCTAACATCTGGAAAAGAAAAATCTACGGAGACAGTAAAAAGACCAGTGGTTGCCAGAAGACAGGGAGATGGAGGGATGACTAGGTGAAGCAGAGAAGACTGAGAGCACTGAAACCACTCTGCAGGATTCTATGATGGATACATGCCATCCCACATTTGTCCAAACCCATTGAATGTGCGACACCAAGAGTGAACCCTAATGCAAATGAACTTTGAGTAATAATGGTGTGTCAATGTAAGTTCCTCAATTATAACAAATAGACCTTTCTGGTGTGGGATGTGACACTGGGGGAGGCTGGCAGGGACAGGGAACAGGCAAATATGAGAACTCTATACTTTCTGCGTAATTTTACTGTGACCCTAAAACTGCCAATAAAAAAAAAAAAAAAGTCTTAGGCCGGGCGCAGTGGCTCACACCTGTAATCCCAGCAATTTAGGAGGCTGAGGAGGGTGGATCATTTGAGGTCAGGAGTTTACAACCAGCCTGGCCAACATGGTGAAACCCCGTCTCTACAAAGAATACAAAAATTCGCTGGGTGTGGTGGCGTGTGCCTGTAATCCCAGCTACTTGGGAGGCTGAGGCAGGAGAATCGCTTGAACCCAGGAGGCGGAGGTTGCAGTAAGCCAAGATCACACCAATGTACTCCAGTCTGGGTGACAAAGTGAGACTCCGCCTCAAAAAAAAAAAAAGAAAAGAAAAAAGAAGTCGATAAAAAAATCAAGTTAATAGGGTTTTATTTAACCTCTTTTATTTTCTATTTCTACCTCCTTTCACCCAAGTTGGGAATCTGGATCTCAAAACACTGGAAATGATAAAGTACCGCATAATTACTCATTTGCTTTTTCTGACAATATACACTTACACAACGATCTCAAAACAGCACTAACAACATCACCGGTATGTTTCACATGAGTACAACAATTTAGGTTTACTTGTTTCTCATTTTCCATTAAAAAAAACTATAAACCATATTTAAAGCAGTCTAGCTTCTATCCCTATCCCCTCTACCCTATTTCCTTCCTCCTTCTCTCATAATTTTTAAGCTTTTATGATTTAATATTCCATTAAAAAATATAAATTGGCTAGGCACGGTGGCTCACACATGTGATCCCAGCACTTCGGGAGGCCAAGGTGGGTGGATCACCTGAGGTCAGGAGTTTGAGACCAGCCTGACCAACATGGTGAAACCCTGTCTTTACTAAAACACACATACACACACACAAAATTAGCTGGACATAGTGGCAGGCGCCTATAATCCCAGCTACTCGGGAGGCTGAGGCAGGAGAATTGCTGGAATCTGGGAGGAAGAGGTTGCAGTAAGCTGAGATTGCACCCTGCGCTATAGCCTGGGCAACACTGCGAGATTCCATCTCAAAAACAACAACAACAAAGAAAACAAACAAATAAATTGCAGATACTGAGATCAAAATACATAGAAGCTCTTGCATTCATAGTAAGTGGAAGAACAGAGCACAAAGACCACTGGGTCTGTAGTTAAGAAAGCCTGGTGTCCAGTTACCGCTTCACCACCTATTAGCTGGCCTTGAGGAACTACCTAATTTTTCAGAGGTTCAGTTCCTTTTCTGTATGATGTGAAAATATGGAAAGAAAATATAAATATCCACCTTATAAGGTCGCTGTGAGGATCAGATGAGATATGAAAGCCTTTTAAAGGTACAAGTATATATGAGTGCATCCTTGGAGTGAAGGTTTCTGAAGACTAGCCATAAATAATTTCGTTTATTAAAAGTTTCTTTCACTCTTAAGTACAAGCTAAGCAGGAGTAATTTTTAAAACATTTCTTTATTAACAAAGGACCCTCGAGAAATAGGAGAGAAAAGCTGAACTCAGAGTTCCCAGTATCTCCCAGGAGGACCAAGAGGTCCTGAAAAGTATTATGTCTGGTCCTTAGTCTGGGTCACCAAAGACTGTACATCTGTGGCTGTAACCGAGACGGAGGCCAGCAGCAGCCTCTGTGATCAGGTCCCTGCCTACATCTCCAGCTCCTCTCCTAATTCCCTGCCTCCCTCTCAGTCTCCAGCCTCACCAGCATTCCCAGGTCCCCCAAGGCTTCAAGCTCGTTCCTCCCTCAGGACCTTCACACATAGCTAGCCCCTTTGTTTTGAAGGCTCTGGATCCCAATGATCACCCGGCCAATGCCTACTTTTCCTTCAAATCTTTGCTTAAATGTTACTTTGTCAGAAAGGCTTTTCCGTCCTCTCAGACTAAGCCAGCCCCCGCAAGTTAATCACTCTTACAGCTCCCTGTGTTTTTCCTAAAATGTACTTATCAGGGTTTGGAATTACACATATAATTGTCTTTCTCCCACTAGAAAATGGTCAGTTTAGCATGTGTGTCTGTTATTTCTTTATTCTCAGTTCCTACTACCATGCCTGGTATTACTCTGGCACTCAGTATTTGTTGAATGAATAACTGAATTAATGAAAAGCTTAACATATCATGTATAAAACTGTTGAATTAGATCCTGAACACTGGGAAAGAGGGAAGGATCAAGTTGTTTCATATTGAAAAAAAATTCTACATTCCAGAGTCTTCCCATAAGGGGGCAATATTCCATTCTCCTCTAACTTGATTCATAATTTAAATATACAATCATTCTAATGATATATTTCCATTTCTTATCTATGAGTTTTTATGATCAAAATATCCAGAAACACATTACTAACACCAAACACAAAACTAAGCTTTTCACTAGTGATGCAGTATAAGCTGAGGATATATAATAAAGTGAAATTTTCCAAACAAAACACCATGCCCTCCCAAAAATGCCAGGAAGAAGACTTGTGTCTGTGAGAGGGGAGCCTACAGGGACAGGGGACCTGGAGATAAAAAAAGACTTAAGAAACATATCAAACAAATGCTATAATGATAACCTTTAAACACTGCCTCGTTTTTACGTAGCTGGAAATATGAAAAGCCTATTAGCATCTCTCTTCACTGGACATTATGAACAAAGTATGGCAGAGAGAGTACACACAATTTTAAAGGGGAGTTAAGGCTTCATTTTATTTCTACCTAAAGCCTTTGTTTTCCTTTTTCTCTAACAAATGAAAACACTCCATATTTCATAAATTAAGAAAAAATTGAATTTCTATCCATTCAAATTCAAGGTGAAAGAAGACATTTTTTGAACTCTACAGATACTCTAATAAGCATCTATTAAAAAGTCTCTCATCCATGTTCAAGCACCCAAAATGTGCCTCCATATATTCTTTCCTGCTGAAAAGAATGAGAGCTCCCTGAAGAAATGACTGAGGGCTGACACAGAAGATGCATGAGATGAACCTAAACGTATCATCATACCAAAAAGGAAGGACACTATAAAAGTCTTCAAAACCAACTTGAAGGGGCTCCTCCCACTAGTCAAGGATGGGATCATTTGAGCATCAATAAAAAATAATCATTGCAATGGATTCACATCTATGAAATATGATGAAATCCGTGAGTTCATAATGAAACACATATATTTTAAGACCTTACTGGTCTCTTTTGGAGGATACTAGGGAATCAATTTATTACTACGAAAACTGGTAAATAAGAGAAAGAATCAATCATTTAATCTGCCTTTCCTAAATGGAATATATCTCAGATTAACCACAGAGTGGATAAGAGACTATTTCTGGCTAAGCACGGTGGCTCATGCCTGTAATCCCAGCACTCTGGGAGGCTGAGGCAGGAGAAATGCTTGAGCCCAGGAGCTCGAGACCAGACTAGGCAACATGGCAAGACCCTGTCTCTACAAAAAAATTAAAAACTAGCCAGGTGTGGTGGTGTGCACCTGTGGTACAAGCTACTAGAGGGGCTGAGGTGGGAGGATCACTTGAGCCCAGGAGGTTTAGGCTGCCTTGAGCCATGTTTGTACCACTGCACTGCAGACTGGACAACAGAACAAGACCCTATCTCAACAACAACAACAACAAAAATAGTTTGTCTAGCTAATAAACGAAGACAAGTGACTTAGAATATTACCATTTTGTAAACCCTAATAAATTAACACATCACAGTATTGCTCTTCAATAGCTGTTAACATCATAATAAAACGAGACGAAACAACTGGTTATTATGTGCCTCTTGATGGAAGTAAACACCACCACCTATAAAATATTCTTGCCAAACAAAAACAACGTGAATTGATCAAGCCTCCTCTGGATATAAGTACAAGTTTACATAAAATTCAAGGTAAAGGAACACTCTTCCTTGTACTCTGAACAGACACAATTAGCAAAATCGAGAATGTAAGAAACTATAGGACAAACAACCAGGTTTCTTTATAAGATAAATTGAGGGGAAGAAGAGTGAGGGAAGCTACAGATAAAGAAGCTTAGGAAACATTAACCAGATACTATGTTGTTCCCTTTTTTGGATCCTAATGCAAATAAACAAAATTTAACAACTAAAACAAATTTTTCAAGACTCTGAATTTTTTGTAATATTAAGGAATTACATTTTTAGATGTGATAATTGTACAAGGCTTAAGCGTTTTTTTTTAAAAAGTCCTTGCCTTTTAGAGAGACACACTAGGATATTTATGAATGAAACATGTATGTGTGAGGGCTGCAGTCATTTGCAGGTTTGTCTGGGGCTGGAAGATCTTCTTCCAAAACAAAGCACTCATATGGTAGCTGTTAGCTGGAGTTCCTCTCCATGCGAGCCTTTCCACAGGCTTCTTAAATGTCCTCACAACACAGCAGTCTGGCTTCCCTCAGAGCAAGTACTCTACAAAAGGGAGGCAGAAGTTGCAATGACCTAACAACGGAAATCACAAACCATCATTGCCACGATATTCCAATGGTTACACAGGTTATCCCTATTCAGCAGGACAGAGGACTACACAAAGGCATGAATACCAGGAGGCAAGGACCATTGGGCCATCTTGGAGGCTGGCTAGCACACCAAGGCACTTAGAATTAACATACATGCACCAAACTCCTGGGCATGATTTTCAAAACCCTTCATCATCTGACTCCTACTGCGCTCTAACCTCATTTCATCCCACCCTTTCTCAGCCCAATAAGCTCCAGCCTTCCTAGCTTCCTTTCTTTTCCTCAAAGGCGAGGGATTTGTACCTACTTCAGAGCCTTTATATTAGCTGCTTCCTCAGACTGGATTAATTCTCTCCACTTACCATTTTATCCAGATCTGAGCATAAATATCACTCCTCAGGCCACCAAGTCTGAAAGACCATCTATCCTCTCTCTCTTTCTGTCCCAGAACTCAATTTTTTTTTTTTTTTTTTTTTGCCATCTGACATTTGAGCACATCTGGCTCAGGGTTAAACTCTCTGGCACAATGAGTCACTATGGTTAACATACCTTTAATCTTCAAAGGCATAACCTAGCCCAACACCCTGGCCTTGCAGCTGTGGAAACTGCTCAGCTCCAAGGACCTTTTCCTTCATTCCGCCTCACCCACACTCTACCACTGTCACATCAAACTCAGCTCACCTTGGACCACCAAATTCAATTCACGGTGTCAATATTTTAGCTCACTGGCTCAAGCGTCCCACGCAAACAACTTTTCAACTGCCATGGGTCCTTCTATCCCTTGACCCCATTTTCCCTCTCCTGACTTAATTTTTCTCTTTAGCTTAGATTACATAGTTAATCATTATAATCACTTACTTGCAAGAACCTTCAACTCGCTTCCAACGTCTCCTTCTCTCCAACTCCACAATCCCAGAACTCAAGCAACTGCCTTCTCCATGCCAAGAATACTGATGAAAAAGCATTTAACTTGGCAGGTTTACCATAAATTAAAGGTCAGGCAAATGGGCACTCAATTTAAACTGGCAGTCTAACTGGATCTCTTTAGCAGGCTGGCTTTCCTATTCTCCCCTCTCCAAGAAGGCTATTTCTTACTTATTTTCCCCTCCTTCCCAACCCGTCCCTGCCTTTTAAGCTAATGTTAATGACTCTTCATTGAGAACCAAAATACCATAATACAACGATCTGCTATCTCATGACCAGTTGTATAAACCTACCTGAATCTGCATCAATTTTCCCTTCTTTCCCCTATTTCAACAGAAGTGGCCCTCCCCCTTGCTAAGAATACTTATGCTCCTGACCCCATCCCCTCTCTCTTACTCATAAACTCCAGTCTTCCAATTCTCCCTTTTTTCCCCCACCAACCTTCACTCACTGCTTCCTGGATCGCCCCTACGTGCATACATGCTCTAGTATGTCCCCTCTTAAAAAGACAAACAAAATTATTCTTGACTCTGTATCACTCTTCAGCTACTACTCCATTTTTCTGCTCCCTTCACAGCCAAACTTCGTCAAAGAGTTAAAAATCTGCTCTTTCTCATACTTTCTCACCTCCTATGAAAGCTCTGTTAAAACCATTCCGACATGATTTCTGCCCCTATCACCAGCAATATCCACGCTGCCAATCCAATGAATAGTTCATGTGACCCTTTCAGCAGCACTCAATTCAGCTAATTTTTCCCTCTTTTTTGAAATGATCTCTTCTTTTGATTTCATTCAACCAATAATTACTGAACACTGTCCTGGCCAGTCACTGTTCTGGGATTGGTGAGGGATACAGTAGCTTCTAGGGCACCTCACTCTCCTGGCTTTCCTTCTATGTCTTTGACTCCTCTTCTCTCCTTCACCCTCCTCTGATTCTATCCTTAAATGCTAACAGTAATTCAGAACTTAATATCAAACCCCCTTTACTTTCTCCTTAAATGATATTCTCCATTCTCATGGTTTTTATTATTGTCTTTACAATGAAAACATTCATATTTGTATCTGTAGTTGGGAACTTTCCTTGGAACTCCAGTTCTCCTGTATTCAATTACTTAACTTGATATTCCCACTTGGGTGCCCCAAGGCATCTCAGACTTAATATAATCAAATTTTAACTCTTGACTTTCCCTAAAAACATTCCATGTACTTCAGTAAATTTCAGTAAATAACACAATATACAGCTTTCAAGCCAGAATTCTGGATTTCTATGCCTTCCTCCACTCCCACTTCTAATCCACCAGCAAGTCCTACAGAGTCTGTCTCCAAAATACATCTCAAATGTTTTCATTGTTCTCCATTTCTGACTATTATCATCTCTTCCCTAAACTACGGTAATAGCATCCCAACTGGTCTCTCTGTTCCCACCCTTGTCTTGGCCTCCAATCTTTTGGATACATACCTTTAAAAATGCAAATTAGACTGGCTTACTCCCTGCTTTAAGTCTTCAACAGCATCATACTGTAACAGGAATCAAACCTGAGCCCGTTCTTTTGATCTTCAAGCTCTTAAGCAACATGGACTCTGTTTACCTGCTCTCCAACATCATCTATCCATCCTTCCTCACTCTAATACAGCTCCAGTGACCTTTCCGTTTCTTGACTATGCTAAGACTTGCTCTCCTATGGCTTGGTACATGCTATTCCCGCTGTCAGAAACACCCTCTCCTCTGGCTGGCTCCGTCTCAATTTCCAGTCTCAACTTAAATGTGAACTCCCAGATCTTTCCTGACCACTGTATCTATAATAGTTCTCCCTGAAAGTTTCTAACACAGTTTTTATTCATTTTCTTTATAGCACATAACATTTTATAATTGTTTATTCATTCATTTACTTTAAAACTCACTTTGAAAATTTACAAACATATACGAAAGTAAAACAAACAGTAGAATGAGTCCAAAATTCTAAGATTTTATTTTCAACTACTTCCCCTTCTCTACTGTAAGCTCCAATGAATAGAGACGACATCTTTTTCTCTCGTTATATATACACCCAGGGCCTCGCACTGAGCCCAGCTTACGATAAAAACTTAGTATTTTTTTGTTGTTGCTTTGAATGAGAAGCCAAGTTAAAGATGACTCTAAAGAGAATAATGGCACCGCCGGGCGCGGTGGCTCAAGCCTGTAATCCCAGCACTTTGGGAGGCCGAGACGGGCGGATCACGAGGTCAGGAGATCGAGACCATCCTGGCTAACATGGTGAAACCCCGTCTCTACTAAAATACAAAAAAAAAAAAAAAAAAACTAGCCGGGCGACGTGGCGGGCGCCTGTAGTCCCAGCTACTCGGGAGGCTGAGGCAGGAGAATGGCGTAAACCCGGGAGGCGGAGCTTGCAGTGAGCTGAGATCCGGCCACTGCACTCCAGCCTGGGCGACAGAGCGAGACTCCGTCTCAAAAAAAAAAAAAAAAAAAGGAGAATAATGGCACCACTGAGAAAAGTGACACAGGAAGAGAGTTCTGAGGACAGTTGTTAATTTATTCATCAGTCTACTGGCAGCTAGGCTCTTGGCTAAGTATTGGGTTTCAGAGACAAACGAGAAAGTCTTATGCAAAGTCTTGAGGAGTAAGATACAATAATAGGAAGTATGTATTGAGGGCCACCTGTGTCCTGGATAGAGAGCTAAGCATTTCAGAGATATTGTCTCATTTAGTTCACAAGAACCCTATAAAGTAGGAACTATTATTATCCCCATTTTGTACCTAAGGAAACTGAGGCTTAGAAATATTATATAATTGGTTGCAGGTGACAAAGCTGGAAAGTGGTAAAGCCAGGTTGAGCACTTAGGTTATTTAATTCCAAAGCCATGCCGCTAAACAACACTGAACTTCCAGATACATATTATGGTATAGAGCATTATGAAAAACGTTTCAGCAGAGACATGCACAAGGTACAATGGAAGCAAGCAGGGAACTCTGATGTGGAGAAAGGGCAGGAAGGCTCTTCCAGAGGTGATCCCTCAGCAGTCTGAAAATTTAAAGCAGGAAACTGCTAGGCAATGAAGTCCAAGGAAAAAGTATGTGCAAAAAAAAAAAAAGCACGCAGACACTTAAAGGAACATCGTGTACCCTGGACACATTGAAGAATTACAGTTTTATTTTTTAAAACTGAGTGTAATGAATAACACCAAGCTAGGGCTTAGGCTATGAAACAAAAGGTGAAGTACTATGAGAAAGTTATACATGGGATGGGTGAGGTGGCTCATGCCTGTAATCCCAGCACTTCTGGAGGCTGAGGCAGGTGGATCACTTGAGGTCAGGAGTTCAAGACCAGCCACATGGTGAAATCCCCCCTCTACTAAAAACGCAAAAATTAGCCATTGTGGTGGCACACGCATGTAGTCCCAGCTACTTGGGAAGCTGAGGCGGGAGAATCGCTTGAACCCGGGAGGCGGAGGTTGCAGTGAGTTGAGATCGCGCCACTGCACTCCAGCCTGGGGGTCACAGCAAGACTCTGTCTCAAAAAAAAAAAGTAAGTTATGCACAAAAGAGAGAGAGACAGAAAGAGAGAGAGAAAGAAAGAGAAAGAGAGAGAGAGAAAGAGAAAGAAAGAGAGAAAGAAAAGGAAGAAAGAAAGAAAGAAAGGAAGGAAGGAAGGAAGGAAGGAAGGAAGGAAGGAAGGAAGGAAGGAAGGAAGGAAGGAAGGGAGAAAGAGTTATACATGAAGCACTCTGAAGGCACACAGGAGGAAGGTTCTTTGCAGCCTAGCGGGAATGTGAGAAGACTTCACAAAAGAGATGTGCCTGAGCTAGATCCTGAAGGGCAAATTAACCTCATTAGGATAAAAGGGCAAGCAAGGGAATGACTTGCACAAAGCCATGGACATCTGATAAAGCAAGGAACACTTGGGGAACTGTGAGGATTTGAGGTTGGATATGGACAGATTTGGGAAGAGTGGGTTACAGGTGAGTGGCAAGAGATAAGACTGGCAGCTGAGGTGCAGATGTAATCTTCAATGTCACTGTATCTTATCATAAGAAATCCGGATTTAATGTTGTGTTTAAATAGTAAAGTGACATAACAAGATGAGATAACTGCTCAACAAAAGTGTTTCAAAGCCACAGTTACTAAAACAGCATGGTCCTCATACAGGAATCTATAATCAAACAATGCAAAAATAAGCCTGTGTGTACTATACATTGAAATTTGATGTATAATAAAGGTGGCATTTCAAATCAGTGGAGAAAGGATAAATCATGCAATAAATGCCCTAGGGACAACTGGTTATCCATTTAAAAATATATATATATTGGCTGGGCTTGGTGGCTCATGCCTGTAATCCCAGTACTTTGGGAGGTTGAGGTGAGAGGATCATTTAAGGTCAGGAGTCAGGAGTTCAAGACTGGCTTGGCAATATAGTGAGCCCCATGTCCCTAAAAAAAAAAAAAAAAAAAAAAATTAGCCAGGTGCGGTAGTGCATGCCTGTAGTTTCAGCTACTTGGGAGGCTGAGGTGGGAGGATCACCTGAGTCCAGGTGTTGGAAGTTTTGGTGAGCTATGATTGTGCCACTGTACTCTAGCCTGGGTGACAGAGCGAGACCTTGTCTCAAAAACAAAACCCCAAACATAAAGTTAGACCTGCTTCATATCATAAAAAAAAAATCTACTTAGATTTGGGATTAAATAGAAATAATAAAATAACTATTTTAAAACAAAATAATATTTTATGGAGTAGAATATAAATTTTACAGGAATTTCTCAGTTAAAGAAGGAGACTTCAGGGAAATTTTATTCTGGTGGCAGACTAATGTGGGCTTGCTTACCAACATTCAGGTGATTACATTCACCCTGCTGGTCTAAAGAAGTGGTCCCCACATCTTGCTGCTTATCAAGGCCACCTGGACACCTGTAACACCCACCCGCCCACCAGAGGCAATCCTAGAGCTTCTAGGCTGAGGGAGAGATCTTCCTTTAACGAAAGCTTTTATTTACAAAGTAGATATTGCTCAGGCACAGTGGCTCATGCCTGTAATCCCAGCACTTTGGGAGGCCAATGCAGGTAGATCACTTGAGTTTAGGAGTTTGAGACCAGCCTGGGCAACACGGTGAAACCCCGTTTCTTTTTCTCTTTGTTTGGAGGCAGAGTTTCACTCGTCGCCCAGGCTGGAGTGCAATGGTGTGATCTTGGCTCACCGCAACTTCCGTCTCCCGAGTTCAAGCGATTCTCCTGTTCAGCCTCCCAAGTAGCTGAGATTACAGGCACCCACCACCATGCCCAGCTAATTTTTATATTTTTGGTAGACACAGGGTTTCACCATGTTGGGCAGGCTGGTCTCAAACTCCTGACTTCAGGTGATCCACCCGCCTCAGCCTCCCAAAGTGCTGGGATTACAGGCATGAGCCACCGCACCCGTCCGAGAAACACTGCTTCTACTAAAAATACAGAAATTAGCCAGACGTGGTGGTGCACACCTGTAATCCCAGCTATTCGGGAGGCTGAGGCACAGGAATCACTTGAACCTGGGAGGTGGAGGTTGCAGTGAGCTGAGATCATGCCATTGCATTCCAGCCTGGACAACAGAGTGAGATTCTATCTCAAAAAAAAAAAATTAAAAATAAACAAATAAATAAATAATAAAAAGTAGATATTGCTTCAATAGTAATAGTAATTAATTGGTGATTAATCATAAATAATTTTCTTTTGAAACAGGGTCTCATTCCATCTCCTGGCTGGAGTGCAACGGGACAATCAGGGCTCACTGCTACCTTGACTTCCTGGACTCAAGTGATACTCTTGCCTCAGCTTCCCAAGTAGCTGGGACTATAGGTACGTGCCACCACAGCTGGCTAATTTTTAAATTTTTTGTAGAGACAGGCTCTCTCCCTATGTTGCCTATGTTGCCCAGGCTGGTTTTGAACTCCTGGCCTCAAGCAATCTTCCCACCTAGGCCTCCCAAAGTGCTGGTATTTTAGGTGTGAACCACTACAACCAGTCAATCATAAGTAATTTTTATTAAGAAACTGAGAAAGTGCTTGAATGCAAAGTCTGCCGGTAGTACAGTAGCACGGATGCTTCGCGAAAGCAGTTTCCAGTACTATATCTAAACTTTACCTTTAGCTTGACAATGTGTATCTTTAAAACCTTAAAAAATATCCACGTACCCTGTGACCTAGCAATTCTTATGGAAATTTAGCTAATAAAATAACTATGGGTGTATGCATACATAGATGTACAAATATATTCATTACAATGTTGTTGACACTAATCAAAAACTGAAAGCAAGCTACAACCAGTATGAGAAATTATTAAGTACCTATGTGGTGAAAAACAGTGCAGCCATTAAAAATGAAATCTACTTATTGACATAGAAAGTCACACCACACACTGAGTGGATAAAGCTGATCTCAATGCAGTATGTATCCACTGTCATGAAAAAATCTCTCTAAGTGTGTGTATACACACAAACACACACAAAAGACCACCACTAAAATGTTAACAGTGGTTATCTCAGCATAGGAAGATTACAGTGATCATGGGCAATGTGTATGTTTTGAATTTGTCTATATTAAATATTTATTACTTTTGTAATAAAGAGTTTTTTAAAAATATCTGTATTCAAGTGCCATCGAACAGAGTAAAAGCAATGAAAAACTGCTTGTAGCCCAGCAAATGCAAAATACTGAATCACAGCATGTGTGATTCAGAAATAAAAATTTCAGTGGTTACTATAAAAAAGATGCGCAAGGTATAAACGTCAGCAGTGGGAATCGAATGAGATCTCAACTTCTGCTTCAGGCCACGATGAGGCAGCTAGTACCAGACTTGCCCCCTCATTATAAACAACTAGAAAATTCGACAAAACATATGCAACAATGACTGGTATTTTAGGTGTGAACCACTACAACCAGTCAATCATAAATAATTTTTATTAAGAAACTGAGAAAGTGCTTGAATGAAAAGTCTGCCAGTAGTACAGTAGCACGGATGCGTCACGAAAGCAGTTTCCAGTACTATATCTAAACTTTACCTTTAGCTTGACAATGTGTATCTTTAAAGCCTTAAAAAATATCCACATACTCTGTGACCTAGCAATTCTTATGGAAATTTAGCTGAAGAACAGTTAGCACTGTGATCTCTGAGAGAAAGGAACCAAAGAGTTAAGTCCTTGAAGGCTCTCGCTTTCTGCTCGTGGGCACTTTGCAGACCACGGCATGGGAGAGAGAACCTATGCAGACTACTGTGAGCGAAATAATCAGAGGAGCCCGAGTTCAGGGTTTGTGGGGGTTGAGGAAGCTGGGATTTGCAAGGCAGGATACCGTATAGGAAGAAGCTACACACATCTTTTTTCTTTTCTTTTTTCTTCAAGAGATAGGGTCTTGGTACTTTGCTCAGGCTAGTCTCAAATTCCTGGGCTGAAGCGATCCTCCTAACTCAGTCCTCGGAGTAGCTGGGACTAGAGGTGCACACCCCCACACCCAGTTAAGAATTGCTGGGTCACAGGGTATGTGGGTATTTTTTAAGGCTTTAAAGGTACACATTGTCAAGCTAAAGGTAAAGGTTAGATACTGTAGTGGAAAGTTTTTTTTTTATGAAGCATCCATACTACAGTACTACTGGAAGACTTTTCATTAAAGCATTTTCTCAGTCTCTTAATAAAAATCATTTGTGTTTGGCTGGTTGTGGTGGCTCACACCTAAAATACCAGCACTTTGAGAGGCTTAGGCGGGAAGATTGCTTGAGGTCAAGAGTTCAAGACTAGCCTGGGCAAAGGGAGAGAGGCTGTCTCTACAAAAGAAAGAAACAATACAAGATAGGGATCTTTAACAACAGAAAAGCATCTTTAAGGTGCCAAAAGATAGAAACTGTCTATCTAAAATTTGATATCCAGCAAAATAGCCTTCAAAAATGAAGGAGAAATAAAGAGATTTTTCAAGAACAAAAGCTGAGACAATTAATTGCTATCAGGTCTCTACTAGAAGAAATGTGTGGCCCACTGCATGACCACGGCTCACTGCAGCCTCAACCTCCTCAGGCTCAAGAGATCTATCTCAGCCTCCTGAGTAGCTGGAACTACAGATGTGTGCTGCCATGTCTGGCTAATTTTTGTATTTTTTGTTGAGATGGGTTTTTGCCATGTTGCCCAAGCTGGTCTTGAACTTGGGCTCAAGCTATCCTCCCACCTTGGCCTCCCAAAGTGCTGGGATTACAGGCATGAGCCATCGTGCACAGCCTGGGAGAAATCTTTAGTACAAGAAACGGTGAAGCTTTTCAGGCTAAATAAAATAATATAGATGGGAACTCAGATCTAAGCAAAAGAATAAAGGGCATTGGAAATGGCAAATATGTGGGTAAATGGAAAACACTTTTCTTTTTCAGACTTTTTATCATTAAAAGCAAAATTGGTAATAGTGAATTGTGGGGCATTTAACATGTGGAAGTAAAATGTATGACAATAGTCCAAAGACAGAAAGGGAAAATGAAAGTGCACTTTTTGAAGTTTTTACGCTATAAATGAAGTGACATATTATTTTAAGGCAGACTGCATAAGTTAAAGATGCATATTTTAAGCCATAGAGCAACTGTTATAAAAGTAAAACAAAGGTTTATAGCTAACAAAGGAGATGGAATAGTAAAAAAGTAACCAAAAAGAAGCCAGGAAAAGAGGAAAGAATAAACAGAAAACAGATGGGATAAGTAAAAAACAAACAGCAAAATGATACACTTAAACCCAACCATATTGAAAATGACATAAATATGAGTGGTCTAAACACTTCAGTTAAGAAACAAAGATAGTAAGATTGGACTTTAAAAATCCAACTATCTACTATCTAAAATAAATTCCTTAAAAACATAAAGACACGAATAAGTTAAAAGTAAAAGGAACCAAAAAGATATACAAATACACAAATAAGCTGGAGTGACCATATTAATATCACACAATACAGGCTTCAGGATAAGGAACATTACCAGGGATAAGGATGGATTCTATAATTACAAAGGGCTAAATTCATCGAGAAGACATAAAAATCCTAAATGTGTATATACACCTAGTTACAGAGGCTCAAAATGTATGAAGCAAAAATGAACAGAACTGAAAGGGGAAATAGACAAAGCCACAATTATAGTTGGAAATTTCAACACTCCTCAGAAACTACATTATATCAATGTAGAAAGAAAATCAGTAAGAGTGTATATATATATATATATATATATGAACAGAACCAACAACCAACTTGGCTAAATTGACATTAATAGCACACTATACCCAAGAATAGCAGAACATACATTTTTTTCAGGTACACAGAGAACTACTCATGAAGAAGACCATACAAGTCATGACAAATCTCAAAGGACTGAAATCGCATGTGTTTTATGGTAACAGTATTTTTCTTTTTGAGACAGGGTCTCGCTCTGTTGCCTACACTGGAGTGCAGTGGTACACCCACGGCTCACTGCAGCCTCGACCTTCCAGGCTCAAGCGATCCTCCCACCTGAGCCTCCCAAGTAGCTGGGACTATAGGCACACGCCACTATGCCCAGCTAATTTTCTTCACTTTTTTATAGAAATAAAGTCTCACTGTGTTTCCCAAGCTGGTCTTGAACTCCTGGGCTCAAGCAATCCTCCCACCTCAGCCTCCCAAAAGTGCTGAGATTACAGTCGTGAGCCACCATGCCCGGCCCACCATCTTGAAATGTACTAATTTCATACACTCTAAAGAAAGTTTTTCCATATCTATATCCTTTATTTACTCTTAAATTATTAGCTTGAACTACCATTTTCTTTCTTTTTTTTTGTTGAGACAGAATGACTTTCACTCTATCACACAGGTTGGAGGGCAGCGGTGTGACCTTGGCTCACTGCAGTCTCTGCCACATAGGTTCAAGCAATTCTCGTGCCTCAGCCTCCTGAGTAGCTGGGACTATAGGCACAGGCCATCACATCCGGCATTTTTTCTTTTTTTTTTTTGAGATGGAGTTTCACTCTTACTGCTCTAGGCTGGAGTGCAATGGCACAATCTCCACTCACTGCAACCTCCACCTCCCAGGTTCAAGCAATTCTCCTGCCTCAGCCTCCAGAGTAGCTGGGACTACAGGCACACGCACCATGCCCATCTAATTTTTTGTTTTGTTTTGTTTTTTGTTTTTAGTAGAGATGGGGTTTCGCTTTGTCGGCCAAGTTGGTCTCAAACTCCTGACATCAGGTGATCCGCCCACCTTGGCCTCCCAAAGTGCTGGGATTATAGGCATGCGCCACCACACCCAGCCCTGGCTGCTAATTTATGTATTTTTAGTAGAGATGAGGCTTCACCATGTTACCCAGGCTGGTCTCGAACTCCTGGTCTTAAGCGATCCACCTGCCTCAGCCTCTCAACATGCTGGGATTACAGGTGTGAGCCACTGTGCCTGCCCATATTAGTACCACTTAATGGTTTATTTCTACTAAGTTGATTTTATAGTTAAGTTTCCCTTCATTGACCAGCATTTTTTCCTTCATTTAATGACTAGTGGCTCTTTGTAATGTCATAGTTCCCAGCACTCCCAAAACCCCAATAAAAGACACCACTAGATTCTTGTACTCTACCAGCCAAAGCCTTGCCATAAGGTCCTTAAAAGTCTCTAACCCACCCCCAATAGTTTCCAGCCATATTAGAGACGCTGTCGTTTAATGCAGAGTACTGAATCCTAAAAGGCTCCACAGGACTTGCTGCCCCTAAAGGAAGACTAAGAGTTCTTGACCTTCACTTAACAGAAAAAGTGTTCTACACTGCACTCTGCAAAAACAAGGACTCAGACTCTCAGCTGGGCAACAGGTACCCGAAGATCCCAATGACCATTTCTGCTGTTCCCACATATACGGTTCTAAGTACAAGGACTGAAGAAGAAAAAAAAAAAACCAAGGCCCTATGTACGTGTAGGGTTTGGGGCAGTGGGGGATGGGAGTGTAGGGGTGACTGCCTGTTAGGGACTTGGCCAAACAACTTGCGACTTAATGTCCTTAAGTAGAATATGTGTCAGCTGGTACTTATTACGTGTGCCCTCATTTGAAAGGATATATCTTAGAGCCTCGTTATGACCAAGCAAAAGTGATTTCTGATCTTTTGTTCTAGCTTATGTCCCAGTGATCTATACCTCCACTGTGAAGCCAGCTCTCTCTCTTTTTTTTTTTTTTTTTTTGAGACAGAGTCTCACTCTGTTGCTCAGGCTGGAGTCTCACTCAGAGTCTCACTCTGTTGCTCAGGCACTATCTTGGCTTACTGCAACCTCCGCCTCCCAGGTTCGAGTGATTCTCCTGCCTCAGCCTCCTGAGTACCTGGGATTTCAGGCACGCGCACCACCATGCCCAGCTAATTTTTGTATTTTTAGTGAAGCCGGGGTTTCCCCGTGTTGGCCAGGCTGGTCTCAAACTCCTGACCTCAGGTGATCCACCATCCTGGGCCTCCCAAAGTGATGGGATTACAGGCGTGAGCAACCTTGCCAGGTCGAAGACAGTTCTTGACTAAGTTAGCGCTCAGTAAAAGTTCGCTGAACTGAACAATAAAACAATGTAGATTCCATATTAAGACAAAAGTTTACACTTTCCCAAAAATGACATTCATGTTTAAATGCATCGTGATCTTCTTTATTATGGATTTAAGAACATAGATAATGTCAACAACATCCTTGGGAGTAATTAGTAGGATGACAGCTGCATCCCACTGCCCATGTGCTTACCTTGAGAACTGACTGGGTGAACCAGCCAACATCCCGTTTCTTAAGTAAGTCCTCCGTTAGGGAAACCTAACTCTCAAATATATTATATGCTGTTTTGACTCCTAAAATTATTTTTCATTAAATAAATAATTTATATTTCTATCTCTGTGTGTGCATAATACTCAGACACTTTCAACCTGTCACAATTAATACTAAAAAAAAATGTATCTTGTAATCCCAGTGCTTTGAGAGGCAGAGGCTGGAAGATCGCTTGAGTCCAGGCATTCAAGATCAGTCTGGGCAACACAGTGAGACACTGTCTCTATAAAAAGATTTTAAAAAATCAGTCAGGCGTAGTGGTGTATGCCTGTAGTCTCAGCTTTCCGAAAGGCTGAGGTGGGAAGACTGAGCCTAGGTGTTTGGGGTTACAGTGAGCTATGATTGCACCACTGTACTTCAGCATGGGCAACGGAGCAAGATCCTGTCTCTAAAAAAAAAAAAAAAAAAAAAGGTATTTCATTAACAGTTCAAAACCATGCAATCTGAACACATCGCTCTAGAAATAAAAGCTATAACTGACAGCTAACACAGAAAAGGCCATCTCCATAATTTAACACACAATGAACACAAAATCAATCCAAGTGGGGTTATAATGCCTAATCAGAATTCCCCAAACTGTCTCCTGGAATGTCTGAACTAAAGAAAAAAAATTATTTTAATAGGGGCCAAATCTTGTGGTCAGAAGCTGGAGGGGTGAGGGGTGCAGCAGGGCAGAAGAAAGCTTCTGCTTTTGCCTTATACTTCTGTACCATTCGGACTTTGGTGTTATCATAAGTATATATTCCTTTATGGTAACACCGAAGTCCAAATGGTACACAAGTATAAGTTACTTTTTAGGCTTCCACATTCGCTGGTAATAGGAAAAGTCAGTCTGGAGAAAGCATGTTGCGCCTTCTGAAACATTTCTACTTGACACAGGATATTACATGAAGTACTGTACATTTTAAATCTCTTTTACTTAGTATTTATTACCAGGAGGTATCTCCGAAAGGAGAGTGGAGAAGAGGGGAACTATGAGATCCTTCACATAAAACCAGCGAGGAGTAGGAAGTATCTAGTGGAGGTGTCAGGGGACAGTGGCAACTGCCTAAGGTATCGAGCTTTGTGAAGAGGTGTCCTAATTTCTATTAACTGGCCTATAGAGAAGGAACAGATTTAATCTTACATCCTGTAGCAGAAAAAAAAAGGAAAGTGGGTTCCATTTTCGGAGAGTAACGTTTAGAGCTAAGAAAGTAAATACAGTCTACAATCCCTTACCCACAATTCCAAAATCCAAAAACTTCTGAAAACCAAAACTTTTCTGGAATTCATTGGTGGCAAAACCTGATGGGAATTTAATTGGTGGCAAGGTCTGACCTGAACTGACGTGAGACTATTTATAGTCTACCCACTTTAGACTTTAGTCATAGCTTTGGCTGCTGAAACACTGATGTATTTGACTCTGAAGTGCCGCCTCTGACCCTGCAGGGGCATTGTATAACATATGGTAAGTGCATCTTATTAGTTTTCAAAAAAAAAATCTGAACTATAAAATACGTCTGGCCCTTAAGAGTTTCTGATAAGGAACTGTGAACCTAAAAATGGGTTTTATTAAAATGATCCTGTCAACCTCCCTGAAATATATCATTTTTTTCTAAAAATACCTGTAAATTAATTTGAACTAATCCTTTTCCTCAAACTTATCACCATTAAAATATTCTACTTTGAATATCTATGAAGATATAACTGTATTATTAGTCACAATATTTTATTCCACTTCAACATATTTTAAGTCTTATTTTAACTTCTTTCTGGAGGCAACACTGAAATCAGCCTTTAGCAGATGGTATCAGAGTGGAGTGAAGACAAAGTTAAAAAAGCAGACCTCTGTCAGTGAGCTTCACCCTTTCTTTTTATGCTTAAAGAAAAAGAGCAGGAGATTTTCTAATGTATCAAAGAAGAACATTAATTTTAAAAGTTAACAAACCCCAACGTAAGTCATTAAAAGAATCGAATCAAATAAAAAGGCTCAAAATCCAAGAAGTTACTAAATCACAAATAAAAGTCAAGAAACAGAACATTTACAAGAAATGAAAATTATATACTTTAAGCCCAGTTACTTATCGATTATACGAACAAATGACAAAGGCAGACAGAACAAGCAAAACTCAAATGTCTCTCTTAGAGAAAAAAAACTATAAAGCCAGATTAAAGCAAGAACTAACACATAAAACTAAAACCTATAATTAATTACAATGACAGGTATTTTAGAAGATACGAAAAAACAGGCACAGAATGAACCCTTTAATAAACATAAATACAACACTTGTACCTACATAAAACAAAATTAGTTAACATTTTTTTCTTTTAATATACACCAATCCTCCCAACTCCCCACCTCCTACAACACAATTAACATGCCAGAAACACATGAGCCAAATAGGAATCTCATTTCACAACTGGTAGAAGTGAAAATCTCTTTTAATAAATGTGTGGTATAGAAAAGAACCCCTAATTATTTCTGTCTAAAAGAAGCTCTCGGCCGAGTGCAGTGGCTCACACCTATAATCCCCACACTTTTGGAAGGCTGAGGTGGGCAGACCACCTGAGGTTGGGAGTTCAAGACCAACCAGCCTGACCAACATGGAAAAACCCCTACTAAAAATTAGCCAGGCATGGTGGCACATGCCTGTAATCCCAGATACTCCAGAGGCTAAAGCTGGAGAATCGCTTGAACCCAGGAAGTGGAGGTTGCAGTGAGCCGAGATTGCACCATAGCACTCCAGGTGGGGCAACAAGAGTGAAACTCTGTCTCAAAAAAAAAAAAAAAAAAAGCTCTTACAAAGTTACACTCAAAGAAACTAAAGACTGAAAAATAACACAAAATATTCCTTAAAACAACTTTTAGGCCAGGTGCAGTAGTTCACACCTGTAATCCCAGCACTTTGGGAGGGTGAGGTAGGAGAATCCCTTGAGCCCAGGAGTTTGAGATCAGCCTGGACAATATAGGGAGACCCATCTCCACAAAAAAAACTTTTTTAAATCAGTCGACATGGTAGTGTGCACCTGTGATCCCAACCACTCAGGAGGCCGAGGTGCGAGGTTTGCTTGAGCCCAGGAATTTGAGGCTGCATGCAGTGGGGCATGATTGTACCTGCACTACAGCCTGGGTGAGAGAGCAAGATTCCGTCTCAAAAACAAAACACAAAAAACTTTCGTAGTAAATTTGTGGCTAGGTCCTGGAAACAAAGGATAATGCTACCTTTACACTATTGTTTACTAAAGTGTGGTTTTACTCTCCATGAAAATATGTGGCCATAAAATAGTATGTATGGAATTCTAAATTAATTAAAATAAAATTAAAATTTCAGTGCAAATTTCAAGGTAAAAGTCCACCTCATATATATGGATTTAAAAGAAAAATTTGGCGAGGTGCAGTGGTTCATTTCTGTAATCCCAGCATTTTAGGAGGCTGAGGTGGGCAGGACTACTTGAGGCCAGGAGTTTGAGACCAGCCTCAGCAACATGGCGAGACCTCATCTGTAGAAATAAAAAATAAAAGATTTTCCTGTTGAAACCTTCCTTTTACTTAAACAAAACACAGAATTGAAAGAAAATGAAAAGAAAACAAGACAACAAAAAGTTACTAAGATACTAAACAAGAATATCCAGATAAAGAACAAACTGAGAGGCCAGGCGCAGTGGCTCATGCCAGTAATCCCAGCACTTTAGGAGGCCAAGACGGGAGGATTACCTGAGGCTAGGAGTTCGAGACCAGCCTGGCCAACATGGTGAGATCCCATCTCTATTAAAAACACAAAAATTGGCCAGGCGCGGTGGCTCACACCTGTAATCCCAGCACTTTGGGAGGCCGAGACGGGCGGATCACGAGGTCAGGAGATCGAGACCATCCTGGTTAACACGGTGAAACCCCGTCTACTAAAAATACAACAAATTAGCTGGGCGTGGTGGTGCGCGCCTGTAGTCCCAGCTACTCGGAGGCTGAGGCAGGAGAATGGCATGAACCTGGGAGGCAGAGCTTGCAGTGAGCTGAGATGGTGCCACTGCACTCCAGCCTGGGCAACAAAGCGAGACTCCATCTCAAAAAAAAAAAAAAATTAGCTAGGCGTGGTGGCACGCACCTGTAGTCCTAGCTACTCAGGAGGCTCAGGCAGGAGAATCACCTGAATCCAGGAGGTGGAGGTTGCAGTAACCTGAGATCGTGCCACTGCACTCCAGCCTGGGCAACAGAGTAAGACTCTATCTCAAAAAAAAAAGAACAAACCACATAAGTGAAAGAGCACCCACTCTACTGTAAGGCTCACTATTCACTGTAAAGGAACTGTGAAGCTATACAGTTAACTAAGAAGATGAAATTAAAGAAAATAAAAGCTGAAAGCTAAAAATCTAACAATTCAAACCATAAGAATACTTTTTAAAAAAGTCCTTATCTTTCCCAATGGGGGGTGGGATGAGGTTAATAGGATCTTAGGGTGCTAGAGAACAAAGACTACGGAAAAAGAATTTTAACCCCTAACCCCTTCCCCCCCAAGAAGAATTTGACCCAGTGATTAAGGTGGCATATGACAGAGTGTATATTCCAATCTACTGGGTTCTATGGACATTCTTTGGTTAATGACATAACATATCCACTGTGATGGTTAACTTCAGGTATCAACTTGACTGTGTTGACAGATCCCTAGATGGCTGGTGAAGCATTGCTTCTGAGTGTGTCTGTGAGGGTGTTTCCAGAGGACGCTAACATGTAAGTCTGGGAGTGAGAGGGACTATTGCCCTCAGTGTGGGCAGGCACTATCCCATTGGCTGGGGGCCTGAATGGAAAAACCCAGTAGAAGAAGGGTACATTCTCTGTCTCTTCCAGAATGGGATTCCCTCCTCCTTCTGCCCTTGGACATCAGAACGCCACGTTCTTCAGCCTTTGGACTCTGGGATTTGCACCAGTAGCCTCTTGGGGCTCTCAGGCCTTCAGCCGTGGACCGAACGTTCACCACTGGCTTCCTTGGTTCTTGAGCCTCTCAGCTTGGGCTGAGCCATGCCACCAGCTTCTCTGGTTCTCCAACTTGCAGACAGCCTATCGTGGGACTTCTCGGCTCCATAATCACAGGAGCCAATTCTCCTACTAAATCCTCTCTCATGTATCTATATAAATATATATTCAGTTGGTTCTGTCTCTCTAGAAAACCCTAATATATCCAGAGTCAAGGCATCTCTTTGAACTAGGGCATTTGCATAATTCCCACAGCATAAGACAAATACAGACATGTGCCCATGATACTGGAATTCAACATAGTATATATAGCTTTTAATTAAACTTATGAAGGCATTAGAAACTGTACAGGTATCAAAAACCAATTTTACATACTTTTATCATGCAACGTATTTTTGACAGGGTGATCTTGGTTTCCTTACACAGAAATTAATTAGTTGATTATCACGATTTAAGAAGCTTCCACATTCTAGCCTGGGCAACATGGCAAAACCCCATCTCTACAAAAAATACAAAAATTAGCTGGGCATGGTGGCACGCGCCTGTAGTCCCAGCTACTCAGGAAGGTGAGGTAGGAGGATCACTTGAGCCTTGGAGGTTGAAGTTGTAGTGAGATGAAATCATGCCACTGCACTCCAGCCTGGTGACAGAGTGAAACTCTGTTTCAAAAAAAAAATTAGAAAAAAGAAAAGAAAAGAAGCTTCCACCGTTAAGAGTACAATGTAGTAAGGAGAAATGTACAAAAGTATTCAAATATCAGTAAGTTTATAATCAAGTTGGAGGGAGACTATCACATAAAAACAAGCTTTCTTAAATACTTCAGTTCAAATTTTAAATATAAACAATAATATACACCAGCAAATATAGAGAAACATTCAAACTGAAGTTATTTTTCAAGATACACACCCCTAAGAAGTTTTATCCTTATCTTAATCAGGTTACCAATGAAAATACTTTGCAACTCTTATTTTGTTTCCAAACTAGTTTACAAACCACACAAGGAAATCTGCCTTATTACACTGAGCTCATTTTGGACCCCAAACAGTATTACCCACATGAGAAATCACATATCCAGACCTGCAAACTTACTCCTGGTTGCTCCTCAAAATCAAATCCATTCTGAAAGAAGGAAGATTTTCCCCCTACGGAAATTCCGAAGAATATCTCATACTCTGGAAGCAGCCCCTAAAGAATTCCTCAGATATTTTAAGAAAAGGCAAGACTTCCGCTTCCAGAAAAGATGAAGTAATGAGAACAAGATTTATCCTCATACCTGAAACAACTAACAAATTGGATGAAACATATAAAACAGTTTTTAAGATATTGGCCACAGGCAGCATGGGACAGTGATGCGATCCCCGAGGTGCGGCAAACCAAGAAGATGGCCTACAATTTTCAGGGCTTGCTGCCTCGGGAAAGCTTCCCAGTCACAGAACAGGGAGGGAAACCCAGGGGGAGCTCAGAGAAATACCTTTACTTGAGGAGCCGGAGCTAGATTCTGAAAAGGCCAAGGAATCAGAATTTTCAGTGTATAGTAGTGCTAAGAGAGAAAAGAGCTGCACAGACAAAGAACTCCAGGGATCTGTAGGAGACCCTCTGAGTATTCAGCCAAGTTCAAAAACAGCACGTTTATGTGAGAAAACTGCCCTAAGCTGGGGAAATAACTACCCAACATGATTAGAAGAAACAATCCTTGGAACTCACACGGGGCCAGGAATTGTGCCTAATCTCACCAGACAGAGTAAAAACCATCATTCATGGGGCACTAAGTAGAAGACTCAGAAGATTCAGTTGCTTCAGTAGTGAAGAACATTATTTCAAAGTACTGTTCTGCTTCCATCTAACAGAACTTAAAAGCAACACCCAAATGGATCAAACAGCGTCGATCCAGAACAAAGCTCAATAATATTTACAGAGATACAAAAAGATCCACCATCCAATAATATAAAACTTACAATGTTTAGCATCCAATAAAAATCACCAGACATGCCGGGCGCGGTGGCTCAAGCCTGTAATCCCAGCACTTTGGGAGGCCGAGACGGGTGGATCACGAGGTCAGGAGATCGAGACCATCCTGGCTAACCCGGTGAAACCCTGTCTCTACTAAAAAATACAAAATCTAGCCGGGCAAGGTGGCGGGTGCCTGTAGTCCCAGCTACTCGGGAGGCTGAGGCAGGAGAATGGCGTGAACCCAGGAGGCGGAGCTTGCAGTGAGCTGAGATCTGGCCACTGCACTCCAGCCTGGGCGACACAGCGAAACTCCGTCTCAAAAAAAAAAAAAGAAAAAAGAAAAATCACCAGACATGAACTGTATGCCAACAAATTAGAAAACCTAGATGAAGCAGACAAATTGCTAGAAAGACGCAAACTACCAAAACTGACTTTATAAGAAACAGAAAATCTAAACAGGCCTATAAGCTAAATGTGTAATAATTAAAAAAAAAAAATTCCTATAAAGCAAAGCGCAGTGCCAGAGAGGTAGCTCGTGGCTGTAGTTCTAACGATTTGGGAGGACAAGGTAGGAAGGTTGCTTGAGGCCAGGAGTTCAAGACCAGCCTAGGCCAAATATCAAAACTCCACCTCTACAAAAACAAAATAATTAGCTGGATGTGGTGGTACAGGCCTGTAGTCTTAGCTACTCTGAAGGCTGAGGCAGGACGACCACTTGAGCCTAGGAGTTCAAAGTTACAGTGGGCTAAGATCCACTCCAGCCTATGCAACAGAGCTCACCGGGGAATTCTGTCAAATACTTACAGAAAAATTAGTATCAATTATTTACAAACCCTCCCTCCACCCCACCCACCAAAACAAAAGGAACACTTCCCAATTCATTCTGAGACCAGTATTACCCTGACTAGAAAAAGACACCACAAGAAAAAACACACACATACAAAAACAATACTATAGATCAATACCTCTTATGAACACAGATGTGAAAATCCTTAACAAAATATGCCAGCAAGTCAAATATAGCAATCTATAAAAAAGGATTATGGGTTAGGCACAGTGGCTCACACCCATAATCCCAGCACTTTGGAAGGCCGAGGTGGGCAGATCACCTGAGGTCAGGAGTTCAAGACCAGCCTGGCCAACATGGTGAAACCCCATCTCTACTAAAAAGTAGTTGGGTGTGGTGGCACATGCCTGTAATCCCAGCTACTTGGGAGGCTGAGGCTGGAGAATCGCTTGAACCTGGAAGACAGAGATTGCAGTGAGCCGAGATCACGCCATTGCACTGCAGCCTGAGCAACAAGAGCAAAACTCCGTCTCAAATAATAATAATAAAATAAATCCAACAACAGCAGACATACATTCCTTTCAAATGAATGCACAAATAATATTTACCTAGACAGACCATATTCTGTACCATAAAACACATCTCAATACATTTTAAAGGAATACCAAAAAGAATTCAAACAGCATAACTGGAGGCTACTATCCTTGGAAAAGTCTGCTTGCAAAAAGGTTGGCTCTTGGGTGGCATCTGAGAACCTAAATTTCAGGAATGTTTCCACCATTCTCTAATTGATAAGGGTGGTTTACTGTGTCTAAACTCTACATACCATGCGGTTAATGCAGAACACCTATTTTCCTACAGGGAATCTGAAATTTTGGTACATGCTAGGTAGAGGGTACCTACATAACTAACTCCTGATAAAAAGCCTGGATTCCTACGCTCAGGCAAGCTTTCCTAGTAGACAACACTTCACATATATTGTTACAACTTGTTCCTGGGAGAATTAACTGTATCATGTATGTTCTACTAGGAAAGGACTCTTGGAAGCTTGCACATGGGCACCTACCAGCACTTTTTCCCTTTTAATTTTGCACTGTATTTTTTCACTGAAATAAATCTTAGTCATAAGTATGACTATATGCTGGGCCCTGTGAGTTCTGCTAATTAATCACTGAACCTAGGCATAGTCCTGGGGATCCTACAAACACAAAGTGTATTCTTTGGTACAATAAAATTAAAGTAGAAATCAATAACAGAAAGATATGTAGAAACCTCCGAGTATTTGGAAATCAAACAACACTTCTAAATAATCCATGGGTTGGCTGGGCATGGTGGTTCACCCCTGTAATCCCAGCACTTTGGGAGACTAAGGTGGGTCAACATGGTGAAACCCTGTTGCTAATACATTTACAATAATTAGCCAAGTGTGGTGGCACACACTTGAACTCAGGAAGTGAAGGTTGCAGTGAGTGGAGATTATGCCACTGAACTTTAGCCTGGACAACAGAGTGAGACTTTGTGTCCAAAAAAAAAAAAAACGTCATGTGCATTTTTTATGTTAAACTTTTTTTTGTTAACAAAAAAAAAAAGCAAATGCTGGCCGGGAACAGTGCTCACACCTGTAATCCCAGCACTTTGGGAGGCCCAGGCAGGCAGAGTTCGAGACCAGCCTGGCCAACATATTGAAACCCCGTCTCTACTAAAAATAAAAATATTAGCTGGGCATGGTGGTGTGCACCTGTGGTACCAGCTACTCAGGAGGCTGAGGCAGGAGAATCGCTTGAACCTGGGAGGTGGAGGTTGCAGTGAGCCGAGACTGCGCCACTGCACTCCAGCCTGGCAACAGGGCGATACTCTGTCTCAAAAAAAAAAAAAAGATACTACTCTGTCACGACCCATGGGGCTTATCCCAGGAATCCAGGGTTGTTTAATGTTCAAAAGTCAGTCAAAATAATTCACCATGTTAACAGACTAAAAAAGAAAAAAACATATTTTAATATATTTTAAAAAGCACATCCAATAAACTTAATCTCCATTCCTGATTAAAAACTCTTAGTAAACTAGGATTAAAAGAGAAATTCTGGAACCTGATAAAGTGCGACTATGGAAAAGCACAGATCACACCACACTTAGTGATACAAGACTAAATGCTTTCTCCCTAAGATGCAGGAGAAAAGCAAGAATGCCCACTTACACCACTTCTGTTCAGCATGGTACACGAAGTACTAGCCAGGACATTAAGGTATGAATTAGAACGCAAAGACTAGAAAGTAAAATTGTCTTTCTTTGTAAATGATATATTTGTTTAACACCAAAATCTATAAAAATGCCATTAGAACTAGTGAATGCAATTAGCAAAGTCGACTTAATTCATTATCATCACAATCACATCAGTAAGAATAAACTATATCCAGATGAAGGGGGCATTACTTAAGAAAAGCTTTCAAGAAGACAACGTTTCGCGAAGGCTTTTGAGAGTAAGGGGGACAGTGAGTTAGCAGCCAGAAGCAGGGAGAATATTTTACATAAGTCAAACCTTTACAGAGCATGGGGATAAAAAGAGAGAAAATAATATGAAAAAATTGGAGAAAAGATTGTACAGAAGGCAAAGATTCAAAAGAAAGAAATGACAGTTGATAAATGGGAGCAGTAAACGAACTTGGCTCCAACAAAGGTGTTTGGATTTCACAGAGTAAGGACAGATTGCTGAAGAAAGGAAAAGAAAATAGTACGTAGGAAACGTTTTCTGGGGAGAAACTAGAAACAGGACAACTGATTAGAGAGCTATTTAAATAACCCAGAAATAGACCAAGGATGATTTAGATTCAGGATGGTGGCATGAACATAAAAATGAGAAGGTCAAAGTCCAAAGCCACAGAGAAAAGAAAAGCTAAAGGATATGGCAGTGCTTCCAGATTCAGTGTGTCAGATTTCAAGATTCAAGTACTGGGCAGGTGGGTTACCAGCGACAGGGGACCCATACCTCTCCAGGGGGAGGTGAAGCAGGGGCCCCTCTCCAGCCTCCAGTTACCTTTCTGAAAAGTACCCTGAATGATAAGCCCAAGGTCTGAAAAATAGGAGGTTAAAGGAAAACAAGAGAAAATGACATTAAATACCCATTTTTCAGTACAGTCGGTCAGTCTAGAGACCGTCTGCTTCCAAAGCCAACGTGCTGCATTGGTTGAGTCCTGGCTCTGGCCAGTTCGGAAGCGCAGGCTGGCACCACTACGTGCTGAGGCTGAGTCACGAGTTTTGGGGGACAGGTAGAGGGCCCCTTTTTAAAGTTTTCAAACCATCCCTTACTGGCTTGAAATGTGATGTCTTTTACATCTTCATTCATTCTTCTCATCTTTGTGATTTCTACCAAGAGCCTTTTACCATTTAGGTTTTGTTTTGTGTTCTGGGTTTTAAAAGTAGTATCTTCCCCTCTGAGCCTTTTGGCTGCATACGGGGGTGTGGGGCATAAAAAGATCTCCTCTTTCTAAAGCAGTCCGCAGACCCACCTGCATGGTTTAAGCTGGAATCAGTTAGTATTGTGGCCTTTTGTTTAAGGCAATAGACCCAAACTGCAAGATAAAACAATGTACATTTTAAACATATTGGTGTAAAAATATAAAACTTGTACAGCAAAAAGAAGCTTGATAAAATTGACCGAAGAGTAGATGGTGAAAGAGTAATTTCAAACCTGTTGTCCATGGTACATCTAACAGAGAGAGTCTTTATTTAGAAGGTCCATAGAGATAACATCTGAGTAAAACCTCTCCTCAGGAAAACGATGTTACTGAGCATGAGACACCATCAGCAGGATTTTCACAAGAGGAAGACATTTAGCTCCTCAGAGAGTAGCCGTTTCATCTTTTACTTTGGATTGCCTTCCTCCACATCAGAATCTTGTACCCAGCAAGTACCCAAGACATTTCTCTTGATATGCCGACCAGGGGGTCTCCAGGTTAGAAAGCCTGGTCCACTTCCAGTTTTGAGGCTCGAGGATAGATACATATATTTTTAAATAAAGACATGCCAAAACAGCATTATAAAAATTCTGGGCCGGGCGCAGCGGCTCACACCTGTCATCCCAGCACTTTGGGAGGCTGCGGATCACCCGAGGTCGGGAGTTCGAGACCAGCCTGACCAACATGGAGAAACCCCGTCTCTACTAAAAATACAAAACTAGCTGGGCATAGTAGTGCGTGCCTGTAATCCCAGCTACTCGGGAGGCTGAGGCAGGAGAATCGCTTGAACCTGGGAGGCAGAGGTTGCGGTAAGCCGAGATCGTGCCATTGCACTCCAGCCTGGGCAACAAGGGCAAAACTTGGTCTTCAAAAAAAAAAAAGGCATGTTTTAAAAGTACATATTTAATAAATCGACACCTCCTTCAGGAAAATAATTCAATGTAACTGTACTATTCACAAGATAAGAGGATTAATAAACATGTTCACTTGTCATAAACCACAGATAGTGTTACCTGGTAACAAGTTTAAAGGTTCATCAATATTACCTTTCAGTCCTGTGACTTTATCTCTACCGTTTACACCTACAATGTGCAAAACATCCTAGTGGGTGCCATGACAAAACAAAGTAGCATAAGCTCATTTTGAGCTCAAGGTATCCAAGATGAGAACCCACGACTTCTTATTCTGTTGAGATACCACAAGGAACTTCCAATGAGTATAGTCCACCTGTGCCCATGGGAGAAATATGGTGGCCTTGTCCCATCAAATCTGCTACGATCTCCATTCAAGCAGCTTCCATTTTTCTTTCTTCCTTAGGTCCTTCTTGTGTATCTTTTAATAGATTATAGATTTTTCTCTTTTTTTTGAGACAGGGTGTCACTCTCTCTCTCAGGCTGGAGTATAGTGATGCAATCCTGGCTCACTGCAGCATCCAACTCCTGGGCTCATGCAATCCTCCTGCCTCAGCCTCTTGAGTAGCTAGGACTACAGGCATGTGCCATCATGCTCAGTTAATGTTTAAAACATTTTTTGTAGAGATGGGGTCTCACTATGTTGCTCAAGCTGGTCTCAAACTCCTGGCCTCAAGTGATCCTCTTACTCTGTCTTCCCAAAGTGCTGGGATTACAGGCATGAGCCACAGCACCTAGCCTGATTTTCTGTCTTACTTAAAGGTGTTGTTGCCTTCTCAACCTCGTCCTGCATCCATTTTTCTCCATCCTTTCTCTTCCAAACATCTTGAACTAAACTGCACTCATTACTACCATTCCCCCTATCATCACTTAGCTCCTGAGCCCTTTGTTATGTAGGTCAAATACGTACACCTAACTTGTAGAAATCGGCACTACGATAAGTCAATTAACATCTTGTGAGTGTAATCAGCACAGCACTACCAGAGCATAATCACTTCTTCCCACTCTGAAAAATATCAAGCTCTGAATATGCAAAGCTGAGAAACAATTAGTTGAGCCAACAAGGTACGGACATCCTGCAACTGAAAGCAACTTAGCAGTAATAGAATGGAAGATGGCTAGAGATGGGGTGGATGGAGAAAGGAGGCACTGCTTACGAGTAACAGGGAGAGAAAAATTGATAGAAGTAGACAGAAAAGGAAAGAGACATTGAAAACAAAGAGGAGTAAATAAAGGAAAATGAGCTACATTTCCATCCAATTAATCTCCCTTTCTTCAAATATGGTTGCGAATTAAATTAATGTTAGCTCACTGAACCACGTGGAGATATGTAAAGACCTTCAAGCTGTAGGAATTGTCTTTCCCAGAACATACACCAGAGGCCCTTAGGGGTAGTCCTCTTTTCTGATTTCCTCCCTTTCACTGGTTCAGTGTCTGACCCATTTGAGATGGTATCAGCACTCACCTCAGGTGATCTAGAAGTCACTTCCTTTACTCTCTGCTCCTACAGATAAGCTTAAATGAGTCACCACTTTCTAATTCCACCTAACATCATTTGCATGGTTACAGGCACACCACTGAAGCAAGTATATTAACTAGAAGTGACAAGTGCCATTGTGGTTTATGATTATCTTCTCCGAATGGTACTCTATGCCTTTACGAATCCAAACATACAGGGTCAGATCATTATTCTAAGGTCATTTCCCGTCCTAAACTGCAGTGGAGTGTAAGAGGCTGAGTCTGACATATCACGGTTCAACTGTAAGTCAGCTGTTAACCCTGTACCCTAGTGCCAGCCTTGTAAAGCATACCGCTGTGCCGGTCATCTTCTCCACATACTAAAAACGCTCCCTCATGCCTCTGCACAGGCTGTTCTCTCTGCCTGAAATGGCCTTTACCTCCACAACTTGGTGCAAGTGTCACCTTCCCTGGGAAGGCTTTCTCAACCTCCCCACCGTGTTGATGACCCTCCTTTTCATCCCCGCCGCACCCCTTGTACTGTCTATCACAGCACTTATTACACTAAATGGCACTCATCTGTGTCCACATCTGTCTCACCCACCTGGCTGTGCGTTCCTTGGGAACAAAGATCTCCTTTCACCCCACCTCTGTATTCTGAGCTCCTAGCACAGCATTCAGCATGCCTATGCATTCAAACGTTTAGTGAGAGTGTCATCATGTCAAGCCCAAGCGTATTTCTTTTCTTTTTTTGGAGACGGAATCTTGTTCTGTCACCCAGACTGGAGCTCAATGGTGCAATCTCAGCTCACTGCAACCTCTGCCTCCCACGCTTAAGCAATCGTCCTGTATCAGCCTCCCAAGTAGCTGGGACTACTGGTATGCACTACCACAACCAGCTCATTGTTTTTTTTGTTGTTGGTGGTGTTGTTTTTGTTTTTTTTGTAGAGATGGGCTTCACCGCATCACGCAGGCTGGTCTCAAACTCCTGGACTCAAGTGACCTGCCTGCCTACGACTCCCAAAGTGCTGGCATTACATGCATGAGCCATCAAACTTTGCCTAAAATGAGGTATTTTAGAAATTCCGTTTTAAATTCTTTCTTTTTTTTTTTTGAGAAGGAGTCTCGCTCTGTCACCCAGGCTGGAGTGCAGTGGCCAGATCTCAGCTCCCTGCAAACTCCGCCTCCCGGGTTTACGCCATTCTCCTGCCTCAGCCTCCCCAGTAGCTGGGACTACAGGCGCCCGCCACCTCGCCCGGCTAGTTTTTTGTATTTTTTTAGTAGAGACGGGGTTTCACCGTGTTAGCCAGGATGGTCTCGATCTCCTGACCTCGTGATCCGCCCGCCTCGGCCTCCCAAAGTGCTGGGATTACAGGCTTGAGCCACCGCGCCCGGCCTAAATTCTATCTTTCTTAACTTCATTTGAAAAAATATTTATTGAGGATCTACTATGTGCAACTCACAGTGCTAGATGCTAGTGACACAAATGTGAATAAAACAGAGTATTTTTATTCATGTAGCTATTTTCCAGAAGGGGAAATAGAATATACAAATTAAATAATTATACAATTGATATCTTCTAACGTGGGGCGGGGTGATTAGGAAGTCATTAAAGAAGTGACACACACACTGAGCTCAGGATTGAAGAGGCATCAACTAAGGTTGGGCCTGGGGCCTTCCAGCTGTGGAAATAGCATGCTCAAGGAAGGGACCTTGGGTAGGGAAGAACACACATTTCAGGAACTTGGAGAGGGTCAGTATGGTGAGAGTACAGTCAGCAAGGGGGAAGACGGCAGGAAAACAGGCAGGGGACACTGGCAGAAACTTCACTGGGCAGTCAGTGAAAAAGGCAAGAACACGAATTCAGGTTCTTATCAGGGTCTTTAGGCCTCACTGACAGTTTTGTTTTTGTTTTTGAGACAGGGTCTCACTCTGTCACCCACACTGGAGTGTGGTGGCACAATCGCGGCTCATTGCAACCTCCGCCCCCAGGCTCAAGCCGTCCTCCCACCTCAGCCTCCCGAGTAGCTGGGACTACAGGCAGGCACCACCAGGCCCGGCTAATTTTTGTATGTTTTGTAGAGACAGGGTTTTGCTGTGTTGCCCAGGCTGGTCTTGAACTCCTGAGCTCAAGATATTGGCCCGCCTCAGCTTCCCAAAGGGCTGGGATCACGGGTGCGAGCCTGTGCAGCCAGCCTTATTAACAGGTTTAAGCAGGGGAGAAATATGATCAGATTTACACTTGTTTTTTAAGTAAATGCTTTAAATGAAGATATATACAGAACAAATCTGTAGTTTTAAAAGATTATTCTCACTTCAGTTTCAACAATTCTCTGAAGCAGAGAAGTTCCTACTTGCCAAAAAAAAACCTAAGGCTCTGCAAAGCTAAGTAACTTACTTCAAGTTATTTATTTAACAAACATTTGAGTGTCTACGATATGACAGACAGTACAGTATGTGTCTAGGGATGCAAAGATGACTACAATAGTCTCACTTAAGAAATTTGCAATCTAGCAGGAGAAACAGATTAATAAACATGATATAATGTAGTCCATGTCAGAAATGAGTAAAGTCTAAGAGAACAGAGAGAAATTAAATCTTCCTCGGAAGAATTAATCATTTCACCTTTGCGTTAAAGGGGTATTTTTTTTTTTTTTCATACTGTAGGTTTTGAATTCTCAATCATTCCTGCGCTTGGCACCCAGTATGCACTCAAGCAAATGTCAGCAATACAAATGAATCCAGGACTTTTGACTCCTAATTCAGAGACTCTCCAACTCTGCCCCAATTCTGGAAGACTTGCATTAATTACAATAATTATGGAACTATTTTGGAGCTCTACTTTTGAAGCTGCTTTCGGAGCCTGTTTATAAACCACAAAGAAAGTCAGTCTCATTAAGACTGTCAAACTTCATTAATGACCCAATCTGAAAATCCGTAACAGTATCTAAACATTGCTACTTTGTTAAAAGAAAATCTACTCCAAACACATCGAGTGGTATACCTTAAGTACCTAAAGCTTTTAGTATGTCAATCATACCTCAATAAGGTGGTTTGGGGGAAAAAGAAAGCACAAACTGGCATTTGGAGGATGGTGAAATGCTCCTATGAAGACAACCAAGCAAATATGACATATACTCCTTCATAATTCATGATCTCTGTCCTCAAAGGACTTACATTTCAGTTTCTAACTGGAAAGATAATAGCACATAAAAAGAATAAAAGAGAATGGAAGGTAACATTTGTTCATTTATTTAAAACATTTACACACTGCTTACTACAGGTCTGGTCAGAAACTGTTCTAGGGATGCAAAGGGGGTAAGATAAATGCCTGCCTTCAAGAAACTCAGTCTTATCAGGAAGTCGACAATACACAGGCCGGGCACGGTGGCTCACACCTGTAATCCCAGCACTTTGGGAGGCTAAGGCAGGCAGATCACTTGAGCCTGGGAGATTGAGACCAGCCTGGGCAACATAGTGAGACTTCGTCTCCATAAAACATGAGACAGGTGTGGAGGTGCATGTCTGTAGTCCCAGCTGTTCAGGAAGCTGAGGTGGGCGGACTGCTTGAGCCCAGGAGATGGAGGCTGCAATGAGCCATGTTTGCGCCACTGCACTCCAGCCTGGGTGACGGAGTGAGACCCTGCCTCAAACAAAACAAAACAAAACAAAACAATACACAGTATTGCTATTAAGCAGGTACACACAAAAGAGAACACCGAGGCAGTGTACAGCTGGCATCAATTCTAACTCATCAGACACCCATTCTTATGGGTCCACGCTTTATCTGTTGTTAAATATTGTAATATTATCTCTGATTATAATGTAAATTGGTAAATACTGTAAGTAATCACTATATGAAAAAAAAGATACCCAAAAAATTGTTGTAAGTTTTCAGAGAATATGATGAGAATGTAAATTTTAATCTTGGGGTCCCCCTTTGATCTTGGGGTCCCCTTGTGTTTCTTGGCAAGGAAGCTTGGCACATTTGAATAAGGAAGCTGGTTCTAGCTGAGGGGAATAGTAACCAAAAGGCCAGCGGCTGGAATTACCCAGATATGGCCCTTCAACTATGAGGAGAGCATGGTTTAGAGTTGTGCTGTCCAACATGGTAGCCACTAGCCACATGTGGCTACTGAGCGCTTGAAATGTGGTTACTCTGAACCGAGATGTATATGAGCAAAAAATACACTCCAGATTTCAAAGGCTTAACTAGAAAAAAGAATGCAAAGTATCTCATTAATAATTTTTTTACTAATTACCTATTTAAATGATATTTTGGATATACTGAAGTCAATAAAATGCTATAAAAATCAATTTTCCCCCTTTCTACTTTTTTAATGTGGCTACTAGAAAATCTATACAAATGTGGCTCATATTTGTGGCTTGCATTCTATTTCTGTTGGACAGTGCTAGTCCAAAAACTTTTAAATAATAAGCTAAAGCATTTAAACCCTCTAGGCAATGAAACACCATTGAAGGCTTTCAAACTTTAGTGCCTGTGGTCGGTTTGGGAGGGAGCAGGAAACATAAACGAAGCGCTGTTTCAGGAAGATCAGCGTGGGGGCAATCTGCAGGGGTGAGACACTGGAGGCAGTTGTCAATGTCAACAGGCTGCAAAATGTCAAAGGGTGAGCAGGCTCAGCTGGAAAGAATACAAGGTCTTTAGAAGGCCCATGCTGGGTGGAGGGAGGAGGAAGAAATCAACAGCAGGTTGAAACACGGGAAGAATAACAGCTGCAAGTGCCGACCCCAGCCTGGACAACCAAGGTGCAATGCTTGTGGGACTTAGTGAGTTCAGCGCAGTTTAGTTTAGATCAAGTATGGCTTAGTGATAAGGGCTTCCAGGCAGAGGTACAATTCAGAACAGGACTGGGGTCCTCTTCAGCAATTCTGGAATCTATCTCACTGTTCCAACAGTAAGATCAAGTCCCAGAGGAGACGGGGAGGAGGTAAGCAAGGCTACTAGAAACCGCAGGATAGGCTGGGCGCGGTGGCTCACGCCTGTAATCCCAGCACTTTGGGAGGTCGAGGCAGGTGGATCACAAGGTCAGGAGTTCAAGACCAGCCTGGCTAATATGGTTAAACCCTGTCTCTAATAAAAATACAAAAAAAATTAGCCGGGCATGGTGGTGGGCGCCTGTAGTCCCAGCTAGTCGGGAGGCTGAGGCAGGAGAACTGCTTGAACCCGGGAGTGGGAGGTTGCAGTGAGCTGAGATCGGGCCACTGTACTCCAGCCTGGGCGACAGAGCGAGACTCCGTCTCAAACAAAAGAAAACAAAACAAAAAAGAAACTACAGGATAGGCTGGGCGTGGTGGCTCACACCTGTAATCCCAGCACTTTGGGAGGCCAAGACAGGCGGATCATGAGGTCAGAAGTTCAAGACCAGCCTGGCCAACATGGTGAAACCCCGTCTCTACTAAAAATACAAAAATTAGCCAGGTGTGGTGGCGTGCACCTGTAGTCAGCTACTTGGGAGGCGAAGGCAGAAGAATTGCTTGAACCCAGGAGGCAGAGGTTGCAGTGAGCCCAGATCGTGCCATTGCACTCCAGCCTGGGCAACAGAGCGAGACTCTATTTCAAAAAAGAAAAAAAAAA
>NW_016820683.1:1034591-1039891 GCF_001698545.2 Rhinopithecus bieti | reverse complement strand
AAAAAAAAAAAAAAAAAAAAAAAAAAAAAAAAAAAAAAAACACTACAGGATAGCAATAAATAACAAAAGCAAAAGACCAGACTTACAACACAGCCTACAAATATTTACTGGAAGTCTGCTGTATGCCTGACACTTGGCCAGGCTCTGGAGATACAGTGAACAAAACAGACATGGTCCTGAATCACGAATTGTGGTGAGAGCTGCGAAAAAATAACAGGAGCTCTGCCAGTCCTAACTGAGGGTGGATGGGGGCAGTGGGACGAGAGCATAAAGGAGAGCCTTTCTGAAGTGACAATTTAATCTGAACCTGAAGTTAGCTGGGTGAAGGCTAGTGGGGAGCAGAGGAAGGACAGCCCAAGCCAAGAGAGTAGTGCAGGTGTATACAAAAACAAAAACCTTAAGGCCGGAAAAGGCTTGGGCAATTTGAGGAACTGAAAGAAGGACCTTGCAGTTAAGATGGTCAGAGAGGAGGGCAGGGTATAAAAGAAGTGAGGGCAGGTTGGAGAGGCCAGAACATACAAGCCTCGTAGGATAAAAAGTAAAATCCCAGCCAGGCGCAGTGGCTCACGCCTGTAATCCTAGCACATTGGGAGACCGAGGCGGGCGGATCATGAGGTCAAGAGATCGAAACCATTCTGGCCAACAATGGTGAAACCTCATCTCTACTGAAAATACAAAAATTAGCCGGGCGTGGTGGCATGCGCCTGTAGTCCCAGCTCCTCAGGAGGCTGAGGCAGAAGAATTCCTTGAAACTGGGAGACGGAGGTTGCAGTAAGCCGAGATCGCGCCATTGCACTCCAGCCTAGGCGACAGAGCTAGACTCCATTTCAAAAACAAAAACAAAAAAAGTGAAATTCCAAACCAGCCCGAGTGTAATGGGAAATCATAAAAGGGTTCTGACCACAAGGAAGTGGTACAATCCTAAAGGGATTCTAAGTGCTCCAGCTACCTATGCTCCTCTCAGGTCACTGAATCCTGGCTGGCTTGGCAGCAAAGGGGCAGCAGCCAGTATCATAACTGAGTAGCAGGATTCCAGGTCTGAAATAACAGAGTTTATTATATGGCCCTCCAAATGCTCCAGGGTTGCAAACTTGAGAGGATGAGGGCACCACTGAAAAACACTAATAATAACTAATAGAAACTAACAATAACTAACAGAAACTAATACTAATGGGAGGTATTACTTAACTTTCACCATACTGAGTACGAAGAAGTAGCAAAGAATGCCAGCCGGGTACAATGGCTCATGCTTATAATCTCAGCACTTTGGGAGACTGAGGCGGGCAGATCACCTGAGGTCAGGAGTTCGAGACCAGCCTGGTCAACATGGTGAAACCCTGTCTCTACTAATAATACAAAAATTAGCCAGATGTGGTGGTGTACACCTGCAAACCCAGCTACTTGGGAGGCTAAGGTAGGAGAATCGCTTGAACCCGGAAGGCAGAGGTTGCAGTGAGCTGAAATTACACTACTGCACTCTAGCCTGAGCAACAGAGCAAGACTGTCTCAAAAACAAAAAGAACGCCAGCAGGTAAATATGGATTTTGTTTTGGAGTATGGAAGAGAGGTGAGGCATGGATATGTAGGCTAGCATATACAGAGGTGACAGTTAAGTCTCATAAATAACACGAGGATTAGAAAAAGAGAAAAATAAAACAATAAAAGGAGCCCTTAGTAAATGACCTTAGTGTTTCTCTCTGCGATAGAAGTCAGGAAAGGAATGATGCCCCAAAAGGTAAAAAGGAGGAGACAGTACGATGTCAGAATAATGTCAGAAAAGGTAGAGTGTTAAGAAAGCTAACTGGGCACGGTGCCTCACCCCGTCCTAGCACTTTGGGAGGCCGAGGTGGGAGTTCGAGACCAGCCTGGTCAACACAGTGAAATCCCTAAGGTCAGGAGTTCAAGACTGGCCTGGCCAACATGGTAAAACCCTGTCTCTACTAAAAATACAAAAATTAGCTGGGCGTGGTGATATGCGCCTATAATCCCAGGTACTCAGGAGGCTGAGGCAGGAGAATCGCTTGAAACCAGTGAAGTTGTGGCGGCAGGAGGTGGCGGAGGTTGTGGTGAGCCGAGATCATGCCACTTTACTCCAGCCTGGGCGACAGAGCGAAACTCCATCAGAAAGACAAGAAAGATGGATGGATGGATGGATGGATGGATGGATGGATGGATGGAAGGAAGGAAGGAAGGAAGGAAAAAGGAAAGAGAAAGCTGTGATCCAAAGGGATGGGACAAGGGAGTTTTTTTAGGAGTGGTGGAACCGTTCTGATCCTGACTGTGTGCATTCATATGTGAACATTCACAGAACTGTAAACACACATAAAAAGTCAATATTACTGTATGTTATTTTAAAAAAGTTTTAAAGGGATGGGGTTGTCAAAAGGATTGGCTGCTGCAGGGAGACAGAAAAGGATGAAACCTGAAAAGAGTGTTCTGGGAAAAAAATTTTTTTTTTTTTTGAGACGTAGTCTCACTCTGTTGCCCAGGCTAGAGTGCAGTGGTGCAGTCTCAGGTCACTGCAGCCTCCGCCTCCTTGGTTCAAGCAATTCTCCTGCGTCAGGCTCCTGAGTAACTGGGACCACAGGTATGCGCCGCCCCACCCGGCTAACTTTTTTTGTATTTTTAGTAGAGACGGGGTTTCACGACATTGACCAGGATGGTCTTGATCTCCTGACCTCCTGATCCGCCCACCTCAGCCTCCCAAAGTGCCGGCATTACAGGCGTGAGCCACCGCGCCCGGCCAGTGTGGGAAATTTACCCACTAGGTAATTGGCAACCTTGGAACAATCTGGCTGCAAAAGTTTAAAGAATGACTGAATAGTGAAGACGTGAAGGAAGGGAAGTAGCCAGCATAGACTGCTCTTTCAGAACTCTGGAAGTGAGGGGAACAGTAGCTCAAACATGACAGCAGAATGGAGAGATCCAGCAAACTGGCAGAATTTTCCAAGATCCCATGAGTTGCTCCATGTAACTAGTCATTTTCTTATTGTCCTGTTAATCTAAAACTGCATAATTCAACGACTAAAACGAATCCAAAATCTACACTTTGATTCTGCTCCTTAAAATCAAATGTTAGTCAGTCAACTAACGTTTTCTGTGTTCCCACTATGTGCCAAGCACTGTGCTGGATAGAAAAATGAATAACACTTAGTTCTTGGAAGAGCACACAATTTACCACAACAGCCCGGGACTGGAGCAGAGATCTGTACCAAGGGCTCTGAAAGCCTTGAACTCTGAACTAAAATGTATTTTACAATCTTTATAAAATTAAACAGGGAAGAAATAAGATGTACTTTTGCAAAATGTTATTAATTTCTAAAAGCCAAGAATGAGCTTAAATTTTTTTTTTTTTTTTTTTTTTGAGACTGAATTTCTCTCGCTGCCCAGGTTGGAGGGCAATGGCACGATCTCGGCTCCCTGCAACCTCCGCCTTCCAGGTTCAAGAGATTCTGCTGCCTCAGCTTCCTGAGTAGCTGGAATTATAGGCGCCCACCACCACAACCGGCTAATTTTTTGTATTTTTAGTAGAGACGGGATTTCACCATGTTGGCCAAGTTGGTCTCGAACTCCTGACCTCAAGTGATCCACCCGCCTCGGTCTCCCAAAGTGCTGGGATTACAGGCATGAGCCACTGCGCCCAGCTTAATTTAAATTCTTAAGTTAGGTATGGGCAACCTAATCATCAGTGGTATTCTCCTTTTCTATTCCTCTCTACTTTTCAGCGCCCTTTCTCCCTCTGATAATTCAGGAAGGAGGCAAAATGAAACACGCGTAGGCGCTCAAACTAGACAGACGTGAGACTGAACCTATGCCCTTGAAATGCATAGCTGTGTGGCTCTTGGAGATCCCTTTTCTCTTTCAAAGAATAGTAATGATACCTACCCCACAGACTTGGGGTAAGAATTAGGGGAAAAAAAAGTAAAAAGGCTGGCATACAGTAAGCATGCGACACATGTTAGCTAATATGATTACTGCCATTTCAACAAGCGGCATTGCTCTGACTTTAAACATTTTTAAGTGCTTCCATTTGAATGAGGGAAATTTTTTTCAAGGGCATAACATTTATATGTTACCACAGAAAAGCAGCTACAGAATTTCTATCAGAAACCACTCTGCTCAAATAATGGTGTTTGGGATAAGCACTTAATAATAGTCAAGAATTAAGAAAATGTAAAGGTATTATTATCATCATCATCACCACGTCCCACGTGGGACAAGCCAGTCTGATTTGTGTTCTGGATATTGGTGAGTGTGCCTTCGTGCAAGTGGACACTACATTCATAGCCCTCCCACTACCTGCCTACAGCAATGCCACACGCTGTAGAGACAACGTGCTAAAAGTTCCGCTCTGTAAGAGTCATTTACACAACACTACCCAAAACACATCTGTAGTTTCAAAGCGAAGATCACTGATGAGTCTTCAAATCAAGAGAAATCTTAATACTACTGACATCTCCCACAGCGAAGAGAGAAGTAACCTCTATTAGTAAACTTTCACGAAATGCTAATGTGTATCACACACTTTCTATATATACTTAACTGTTGGTGGGGGCACTAATGTTTTATTCACTATGAAGAAATATCTTTGGCCAATTTTGTATAATTTCGCTTAAATTATAATACAAATGACCAACCTGAAATTCACCATCCTCTCGTTCAATCTCTAGCACTGATGCTAAAAAGTAATAACACAGCCAAAACACATGAGGAAGCACGAACTTAAAGTCGCAGGCTGGTAACCTGAATTCCAAAGAATTCAGAATAAGCTGGTCCTTAAGGCGCTTGACTAGAGGTGACCGTTACTGGACGTCTTTAAGCACTACAGCGTGTCTCACTGGATCGGATGTTTAGCCTCTGCAGCCGAATAAACCCAGTAGTCTGGAACTGAAGGGCACCGGACCAGGTGAAGGTGTAAAACCACTTCCAGTGCCCCTCGTTTCCTTGTCCAGAGTCTGAGCCGCCTCCCCAAGTGGCCGCACACGCAGGGCCCTGGGGAGGGGTGTGTAACGCATTCACCCTGTCACGCAGGTCCTGCACACAGGCCGGGACGCTGCGCAGGGACCCGAGGCTCCGAGGCCTGACGCCTCCCTCTGCCACCGACAGCCATGGATGAATGCGCCTCCGCGGGCCGGGAGGGTGCACCCGCGCCGGGGCCCCCAGGAGACGGGAAGCGAACTCAACTCGGCCGGGCCAGCCCACCCGGAAGCCCTCCCCCAGCTCACACCTGCTGGCGCGTGACGCCCGGAGCCGCGCGCGCGCCCGCCCGTGCTGCCCGGCCGTTCGGGGCGCCCCGGCCC
>NW_016820683.1:1001683-1033979 GCF_001698545.2 Rhinopithecus bieti | reverse complement strand
CAGTCCTGGCAGGGCGCGGGGGAGGGGAAGGACGGCGCGGCCGCCGCACCTCACTCACCCCCGAGCCGTGCCGGCTCCAAGTACGCGGCGTTCCGCTGTGAAGAGAGGCGCGCAGTCCCCGCTTCTCCGCAGACTATGGAGGCGACGTCGTAGGGGGACTGAGGGTCGCGGGGGTCACTCCCTCCCGTTTTGCCTGGCAGAAGCACGGGGACCCCAGAAACTAAAACAAAATAAACAAACTTTCCCCTCCGCATCCCTCCCCCAAAACCACAACACAAACACTCGGGGGCCCGCCCAGAGCCCCACTCCATTGGCCGCAGGGAGGATGCTTCCGGCTCTCACTGGCTGGCTTTTGTGCCCGTCAAGCTGTCGTTCCGCCCCTCCAATTCCTCGTTGCTGCCTTAGCCCCTCATTGGTTAAGTGCTTCCCGTTTAACGAGCTAGGATTGGCTGAGCTGCCTGAGCCAATCATGCGGGGACACACCCCCTCAGCATCCCAGAGGCCGCTTCCTCGGTCGAGGACCCAGAGAGACTCAGGGGAAACTAGAGCATGATGGCCGCCGAGCTCGCTTGGCGCAACCATGGTCTTTTTTCTTTTTATTTTTAGCTCATTAGTGCCTTGCCTCGGCGCTGTTTCCCTAAGCTCGTCTCTCCATCCAGTACTGCCCTATAACGGAATCTATACGTGCCGGCTCCTTGATTTATCCCCTCCGAAGTGCTGAGTGTGGGTTGGTTGTGTGTCATTGGACTGTCAGGATGTCACTCCCCAGTCAAATCTTCAAGCTATTGGTGGAACAGCAAGAAAGCCCGTCCGACAACAAGAGTTAATACCATTGGTTTGACTCCACTGTGTTATTTCCTGGCACTTTATTGGGCTAATAGGTGCGTCAGATCCGGATTCGCTCTGCTACGGTTAATTGTTTACTGGGGATTTTGGGTCAACTCCGGTTGTTTGGCCAGTAGTTGACGATAATACTGACTCCCATTTATTGCATGCCTATTTTGTGTCAAGTACAAACATTATCTGGTTAAACCTGGGAGTAATGCAGTATCCAGTTTTTATAGATGGGAAATTAAGGCTGGCGAGAGCTTAGAAAACTTGCCCAAGGTCATCCAGATACAAAGTAGTTGACGGGCCTGGCATCTGCTCCTGGGTCAAACTCCGGAGACTTCACGCTTTTTATTATGCTTTAGTGCCTCCACCTTAGACGATATACTTGTCAGTCAACCCAGCATCTTAACAACTTTCATTTGGAACTCAAAGTCTTCAGTTTCTGGAAGTGACTTTTTTGGGGACTTACTATGGAGAAGTTGTCATTGCCTCCACCACATCCTCCTCCCCAGGACCCATTCCTCGCCCCTTTAAGTTAAAGTAGACATTTCTGCCGTTCTTTTATGTGAAGCCTACCCCCCACTCGCAACCCCTGACCAACCATCTACAACTCATTCTTTGGAGAGAGTCCTCAAAAGCTGGAAAACTAGGAGAAATAAAGTCTAAAGAGAGAGACAGAACAAATCGTCTTAGAAATGAATAATTTATTGCATGCAAAGAGAACAGCCCTTCAGCTCCTGGAAGTCTTCCAGGATAGTTGATGCTGAGCAAGATGTGTGCTCCTGGCTGGTGCCCACTGGGTTCTTTCTCTGTAGCAGCTTTCATCGAAGTGAATCCAACATTTCAGCCAGAGGAGGGCAGGATGCTTAGGACCCATTGCCAGAGTGCCAGTCCTGAGCTTTTGGGACCGAAATGATCTCCAGGAGCACAACGCTGGACTCCAGCCCACATTCCATCTCGGATAATTAACATTTTACCATCCCAAATCCCCATCCCCTGTAGCTTCAGTGGGATCACTGCCCTTGTTTCGCTTCCTGATCCAAGCTGTTGTGTAACCTCCCTGGCACTGCTTTAATAATAAAACAGCCATTGTAACATAGTAACGATGCTCAACACTTAGAGCTTTTCAGCAAATGAAGCCAAGGTATTTCATAAAAGTCCATTAAGAGTAAGTGGCATGTATTCCTAGGGCCAATGCATGAAGGACAGAAGAAAGATCATGCGTCAAATTCTAATACAGGTTGTAAGAACATGAATCCGTACAGTTGTGTGCACATACCCCATATTAGCCTTCCAGTATGGGGATTCTGAACTCAAAAACACAGTGAATGAGAAACATTCAGAGTCTAAAACCTTCCTAACCTTCAAAGTTGGTTGCTTGGACCCCTATTTTAACTTGGTACTTGACTTTCCGGGTAATTGTTTGATACATTTCAGTTGTAAGTACCTTGAAGCAGATGGTTTCTTTTTCATCTTTGTGTCCTTCACACTGTTCTGATGGTAAAAGGCCCCCAAATAAATAGTTATTCCGTAAATGTTCAGTGAGCATGTCAGGCACTTTTACTAAGTTACAAAGGCTACACAGATGAGTAATACACTCCCTCTTCCTTCAAGGACCTCAGTTTAGTAGGGGTGTCCAGCAGATAAGCAGATAACCATGGTGCAGTGCTGTGAGAAGGTGCCCTGGAAGCAAATAGTAGGGACATGGGACTCCATCTTGGAGGGACAGAAATGGCTTCCTGGAAGAAGTGACATCTACAGGGAGAACTAAAGAATGAGTTACCGTTAGCTAGGCAAGAGACTGGTGATGTGTGGTGATCTACAACATTTGCTGTCTGGTGGCATGGAGCAGAATGGGAATATCCAGAGATGGCCAAAGCCTGCTCTTCTTAGAATCTTTGTCTATAAAGGCCTCAGCTATTTGTCATTGTGCCACCTCATTGTGCCTTCCCTCCCAGAGACAAATCAAATGTGCCTTCCCTCCCAGAGACAAAGCAAATGCCTGAAACCTTCTTGTATTTGTCCCCTTGAGAATAGGAAAATAATTTCCAAATAAGATGGCTGTTTTTCTCATCATAAAAGTAACATCGAGGCCAGGCACATTGGCTCACGCTTGTAATCCTAGCACTTTTGAGAGGCCAAGGCGGGAGGATTGCTTGACGCCAGGAGTTTGAGACCAGCTTGGGCAACACAGGCAGAGCCCATTTCTACAAAAACAAAGAAAAGTAATAGTTGGGCATGGCAGCCTGCGCCTATAGTCCCAGCTACTCGGGAGGCTGAGATGGGAGGATTGCTTGAGCCTGGAAGTTCAAGGCTGCAGTGAGCCACACGACTGCACTCTAGCCTGGGCAACAGACCAAGACTCTGTCTCAAAAAAAAAAAAAAAAAAAAAGTAACATTGAGTAAATATTATTTTAACTCAATATGCTATTCTATATTTCAGACAATATAGAAAGTTATAAAGTAAAAGCCTCCCATAATGTATTACATCCAGACACTGTTAAGGACACTATCTTCCCAGACTCTTTTATGAATAGGCCCACAGATGAGTTTCTTCTTCCAACAAATAGTGGGATGTGGTTCGGGGCTCTTCTGGGCTCTGACAGCTCTCATCACCCAGAACTGTGGCTTTGGATGGAACCTGCCCTTGCTTTCTATACTTATAGGAAGGAAGCCAATCTGTCAATCAAATAATTATTGTGAAGAAGATGGGTTTCAATTCCTGTCACGGCCAATGACAAGCTTTTGTGTCTTGCTCAGCCTGGTGTGAATGTTGAGCCAATGAATGGGGTGAGGGTGTCTGCACCGTAGGGCTTACAGGCATGCTTTGGTGCCTGTGGAATCAAATCATACCCTGAAAAGGCAGCCCAGGTCAGAGAATGCTATGCCAGGGTACTCTCTTGTGCTCGCTCTCATTTCCTCTCTGCATGCTACTTGGGGAAAATATTTTTCTGTTTGTTTGTTCCAACCCACCCAGCTTTCAGAGTAAAAAGACTCGTTAAGCCCTGCACACTTGTATGCAGGCCAAGTGCACTATGTTCTTGGAGCGCTGTGCTATTCTTAGCGCTCTATATGTGGTGTTCTATACAGTTGGCTTTTTGCTGGAGGGGAAGGCAGATTTCATGAGTGATAGCTGCCTTGGCTGGCTACCAAAAGTGCTCTGAGCCATCTCAAGCAACAGGCCTTCCTTTTTTCCCTTGAGAGGTTGTGTTGTGATCCCTGCCCTTGGCTTGGACAAATTCCAAGGCAATGGGAATTTTTGTGAACGATTCTGCAACAACCCACAAGCTGGGGGAAGTGGGGGATAGCGAGCTGGATCTGCTCCAGCTCTAATTTCTGTGGCACAGGAGAACTCCTTCCGCCCTTTGCACTGGCCCCTCATAGCTATGAAGAATTTGGAAGTGTTCGTTAAGCATTCTCCAATTCTTGAAGCTTATAACAATGGGAAGATCCCTATAAAGGAATCTGATCCAAAGGACAAGGGGACAGCTGACAGCTGATACTGCTCACTGGGGCAGTGGGTGTAGCCATTGCCAAAGACCAAGCGCAATGAGGGAGGGAAACTCTCTAGAGAGTGCTGATTACATAGGACATGCTTCTAAGCATTTATTGCATGTCTGGGAGCATTTACTGTGCAACACATCCCTTGCGTCTGTCTCACCTTCTAAATCACCTCTCATTTTTTATGACCACACTTCCTGAGAAGCAACTTAGTGTGCTGGCCAATGCTAGACACACAGGAGGAGGCTCACAAGAGAACCAGGATTACGGTTAATAATAACTACCCTTTGGTTGACACTTGCTGTGTGTCAGACACTTTACTGAGGGCTTTACATGGATTGTGGATAGTTAATCTTCACAACAACCATTGTTATCCCCATTTTCTAGATAGGAAAATGTAGGCACTGAAGGGCTAACTAACATTGAACCTAGGCAGTCTGACTCCAGTGAGTAACCTCTTGTCCACGCTGCTACATTGCCTCTCGGATGTCTAACTTGGGAACCCCACAGTGCAGCTGGGGAGACGACTAGCCCTCAATGAACAGTTGTCCTCGTAGTATTTAGTATCTCAGCCCCATCTTCTTTACCCCTATAAACTCAAGGAAAGAAGTACACCTCTTGCTGGCTAAATTACCGCCTCTGGTGGTCCTTCCTCCACTTCCCAACTGAGATCTGGCTTTTCTCCCACTCCCTTCAAATAGCTTCCTTCCTTTTCTTCTCTATTTTCTTATCCTAGCTTCTTAAATAATGACCTGTGGCCATCTCCACCACAGAAGTGCTCTCTTGTTCTTTCTCTCTCTGAACCTGGCTTCTAGCCCTAACTCTACTGAAATTCATTTCTCTTTTTTTTTTTTTTTTTTTTTTTGAGACGGAGTCTCGCTCTGTCGCCCAGGCTGGAGTGCAGTGGCCGGATCTCAGCTCACTGCAAGCTCCGCCTCCCGGGTTTACGCCATTCTCCTGCCTCAGCCTCCCGAGTAGCTGGGACCACAGGCGCCCGCCACCCTCGCCCGGCTAGATTTTGTATTTTTTAGTAGAGACGGGGTTTCACCGTGTTAGCCAGGATGGTCTCGATCTCCTGACCTCGTGATCCGCCCGTCTCGGCCTCCCAAAGTGCTGGGATTACAGGCTTGAGCCACCGCACCCGGCCAGCTGAAATTCATTTCTCTAAGCTCATCTATAACCTTTTTGTGGCCAAGATCCAAGAGACTTTCTCAGTCCTTGTTTCCATGGCTTCACCAATACGTTTTACTCTGAGAATCTTTTCTTTGCTTCCCCAAATAGCCAGCTTTCCTCCTACCTCTACAACTGTTCATGCTCTTTTCCCTACCAGCTTTTTCTCTAAACTCCTTCAAAGGAGTCTGTCTGCACTTCTCTCCTTATGTTGTCTCTGGGGGTGTGCGATGCTTGCGGGACTCAGCGAGCTCAGCTGGGTCATTATCCTACTTTCGCCTCTAAGATGAGAATTCCATCTCTCCATCTCCAGCCTTCATTCTGCAGCTTGTTTGCTGCATGACTTTTTGCAAGTCATATAAACTACCCAAGCTTCAGTTTCCTCATTTCTAAAATGAATATATTGAATCAGATTTGTTATTCTCCACCTAAGATAATGATAAAACCTAACATTGTAAACCACGTACCAGGCCAGGCGTAGTGTTCACGCCTGTAATCCTCCCAGCAATTTGGAAGGCAGAGGTGGGCAGATCACTGGAGGTCAGAGATTCAAGACCAGGCTGGCCAACATGGCAAAACCTCGTTTCTACTAAAAATAGAAAAATTAGCCAGGCGTGGTGGCGCGCACCTGTAATCCCAGCTACTTGGGAGGCTGAGGCAGGAGAACTGCTTCAACCTGGGAGGTGGAGGTTGCAGTGAGCTGAGATTGCGCCACTGCACTCCAGCCTGGGCAACAAAGGGAGACTCCATCTCAAATTTAAAAAACCACATACTATGCCAGGCAGGACTAAGTGGAAAATGAAAGCATGGGGTTCATAGGTTGCAGACCCATGAAACCAGCTCCAGTACCAGCCTCTGCTCCAAGCATTGTATATGAGTTTGTTCAGTCCTCATAGTAACTTTCAGAGGTAGATACAGATGAAGAAAGTAAGGCAGAGAGAGGTTAAGCAGTTGCCCAAGGTCAGTTTTTAATTGGTAGAATTGAGAAAAATAACACTTGTTGGGGCTGTTGTGAGACTTGTAGGCGCAGGTGCACAGGGAAGGCTGGTTCCTGTCCAGGGACCCCTCAGCCAGGCCATGCCCATTCTCCTGCAGAGAGTTTCTCCATGCGGTTTCTGCTGCCTACGATGCCCCCTCTTCCTCTGCCTGTCCCCAAGTCTACATATTCTTCAAAGCTCATTTCAAGCCCCTCCTCCTCCTCTGAGGGGCTTCTGCAGCCGAGGCAGGCCCACATCTCTCTTCCCCTGGCAGATTTCCTGAGCACCCTTGTGGTGAAGGCAGCCCCATCCCTGCCTTAGGAGCACTCGCTGGACTTTGCCTACTCCAGGCTCAGTAATAACCAGTCCTACAGGGCCAGAGGGAAAACCTTCTTCTCCATATCCTTGGAGCAGCTTGCTGTAGACTGTCTCACCCACCAAGCAGGAAGGCTTTGCGGGCAAAACCTATTATTTGGGTTATCTGAGTCTTCACTGTGTCCTCGATAATTGTGATTCTCATAATTCTCATAAAAGAGTTCTGTTTAGGCTCTGGACCTTTCCCTGGAATGCCTTGCCTCATTGTCACCTCCTTCATTCACTCCTCAGGTGTCAGCTCAGAGATTACTTCCTCCTCCAGGAAGCCTGCCCTGATCTTCACCCCCAGGTTAAGTGCCTCCTCTGGGCTTCTATACCCACTGTGCTTTCCCATCACAAAACTTGCCTCCCAGTGTCCATCTTCCTAACCATGTTCTGAACATTTGAAGGTAAAGGCCAGGTCTGTCTTATCACAGTGCCTGGAACACAGTAAGTTCTCAAGTTCATTTGAACAAATGAATGAACGATTGAATGAAAAAATTAAATGTTGAGCAGGTGCAGTGGCTCATGCCTGTAAGCCCAGCTACTTGGGAGGCTCAGGTGGGAGGATCACTTGAGCCCAGGAGTTAGAGACCAGCCTGGGCAACATAGCAAGACCCCATCCCTAATTTTTTTTTTAATTAGCTGGGCAGGGTGGTACATGCCTATAGTCCCAGCTACTTGGGAGGCTGAGGTGGGAGAATCACTTGAACCTAGGAGTTTGAGGTTGCAGTGAGTTATGATTATGTCATTGCACTCCAACCTGGCAACAGAGACCCCCATCTCCAAAAAAAAAGAAGTTGGTGAAAACTCTGGGCTCTGCAGGCACTTCAGCATAGGGCTGGGTACCTGATGGGTGCTTATGTAAATTTATGAAATGGGTGAGAACAACTCCAGAATTTCTGTTCAGAAAAAGGCTTAATGGCAGTGGTCTGGTTGGAGGAGTGAGACTAGGGAATTCCTCTTGACAGAACAATGACAAAGTAAACATGAGAGTTGAGAGTCCGTGCTGGGAGCGGAGGCATAAAGGAGAGATGTCCTAGGCCAGAGGTCAGCAAGCCTGGGCTTGAGGACCAAATCCAGCCCACTGCCTTGTTTTGGCATGGTCTGTGAGCTAAGACTGGTTTTTGCTTTTGTTTTGTTTGATTTTGTGTTTTTTTCTGAGATGGAGTCTAGCAAGTGCAGTGGCATGATCTCAGCTCACTGCAACCCCCACCTCCCGAGTTTAAGCAATTCTCATGTCTCAGCCTCCCAAGTAGCTGGGATTACAGGCCCGTGCCACCACACCAGGCTAATTTTTGTATTTTTAGTAGAGACGGGGTTTCACCACGTTGGCCAGGCTGGTTGCGAACTCCTGACCTCAGGTGATCCGCCCGTCTCGGCCTCCCAAAGTGCTGGGGTCACAGGCATGAGCCACCGCACCTGGCTGGTTTTTGTATTTTAAAAGAATATTACTAGTTTGTGATACATGAAAATTAAGAGATCAAATTTCAGTATTCATAAGGTTTCAGTGGAACATGGCCACATCTGCTTGTTTCTGTATTGTGCAGGGGTGCCTCAGCACTACCACGGTAGCTGCAATAGACACTGAATGTCCGCAAAGCCTCTAGTATTCACTTTTTGGCCCGCTACAGAAGGAGCTTGCAGATCCCTGCTTTGGCCATCTAGCTGACCCAGGGGAGGAAGGACGCACGCTGCCAGCCAGCCACAAGGTGTCAGCCTTTCACCATGATGCTACCAGCTGCGTGGGCTTCGCCAAGTTCTCCAAGGCTTCTCCCCAGGGCCACCTGTGCAGGACCAGGACTGTGGCCCCTAGACCCCGTCCCACCAGGCTGCAGTCACTAGTGTGAAGGACAAAGACAGCAGGACGGGGTGTGGAATCTACATGAGGAGTACAGGCCTGGCTTGGGAAGCCCCGTGGCTTGGAGAAGGATTGGCAGACTTCTCCAGACATGCTCTGTTTCTTTGATTTAGGTTTTATTTGTATTTTGTATACAAAAGATTCTCCAAACAAACTAAAATTGTTTATTTCACCACAAACTATCAACCCAGAAAGGTTGTGGGACTTTTGCACAACCAGATAAACCGCAGCCCTCTAAGGATGAACCTGCATGAGGGGAACACAGGTCCCTGCCAAGCAGGGTGGCTCAGAAATGGCATCTCTGGCAGGTTTCCTCTCCCTTTCTGTCGAAACCTGGGCCTTAGCCGGGTGTGGTAGCTAATGCTTGTAATCCCAACAGTTTGGGAGGCCAAGGCAGAAGGATCGCTTAAGGCCCGGAGTTCAAGACTAGCTTGGGCAACATAGTGAGATCCCATCTCTACAAAAAAATATTAAAAATTATGGCAGGAGTGTTGGTGCAAGCCTGTAGTTCTAGCTACTCAGGAAGCTGAGGATAGAATATCTCAAGGGACTCATTGAGCCTAGGAGTTCAAGGCTGCAGGAAGCCATGATTACGTCACTGCACTCCAGCCTGGGTGACAGAGCAAGACCATCTTAAAAAAGCAAAAAAAAAAAAAAAAAAAAAAAAAAAAAAGAAAAGAAACTTGAGCTCTGTAGCTTCCTTCAGGTGAACGAGCAGTTAGCCCTGTGTGGCAACGATTCAATATGAAAGTGGTAATTTTCACAGGGAAGCAATGGGGAGGATCTAGGAGAGAAGATCACAAGAGGAAAATAAGCCACTGGAGGTGACACCCCCACAGGCTCCTGCGACGCCTAGCTGTGTGTGTCAGCCCCTGTGCTGGGTGCTTCGCGTGGTTACTGTGGAGAGTCGTCTCGAGATCATCCCCATTTGACACATGAGGAAACAGGAAAGTTCAGGGATGTGAAATAGCTTGCTGAGGTCATTAGCTATTCAATGGCAGAGATAGGATTTCAGCCCTTGCCTGCCTGTTCTGAAGCCTGTCCTCTCTCTGCCATGCGCCCTGGCCAAGGTCACAACAAGCGGCATGCAGGCACACCACCTCAAAACCATGCCTTCCTCGGTCACCATGTATCCCCAGGCTGGGCACCCAGTAAATATCCACTGGATGAATAAATGGGTGCAGGCTTGCAAGCACTGCAGCGAACCTTTCACTGTCCAGTCACCTAACTTCCAAGACACTTCCAGGAAGAGACGAGGCAGGGAGTCAAAGCTGCGAACAGGAAATAAGAATCAAGACGCGTGGTTTTCTGCATACGATGGGCTCTTTTCCCCTTGCTTGTGCCCACAGCATTGTGGGCACCGTGGACATCCTACCTGTTCCTGCCTTTGCTCCTTTCCTTCCCCAGCTCCCACGTGCTTGCTGGCTTCCGTGGCAGGCCCTAGCCCTTCTATTACGTGGACATCTCCTAAAACTGCTTTTCGGTGACTGCAGGCAATGCCCTAACTTCTAGCCATTTTTCTAGATGAAAACTTGTTTCCAGCTGGCTGTCACTGCGAAAGTGCTCTAGGACAGTCCAGATAACCAGATTCTAGCCCTTCCTGCGACTCAATGGGTGACTTTGGACAAATTTCCTCAGCTTGGGCCCTCCTTTCTATGCTAGCTTTTGAAAGGAAGCACACAGACAGGGCTATCCTTGAGCAGCCAGATAGCCAGATAGCCTGCAGGCCCAGTGCCACCTAGTCTGGACCACCCAGTTGAAGACCAGGCACTTAGGACAGAGGAGGAAAGGAGAAACCTTCCTAGAGGAAAGGATTAGATCCGGAAGGACTTTTGATAAACCCAGTCCTTAAGAAATCAAATCACAGCAGTACCCCATTTGGCATATATGGTGTTAGAAGTCAGGAATGAGACAGAAAGGATCATGACCGATTCTAGAACCTGTATGACACCTCCTGCCTCACCTGGCTCATTCTCTGTCCTGAACAGCAGTCTTCAATCATTTAACAAATAGGTATTAAGCATATATTGTGGTTGCAAAGCTGAGCCAGGCAGTGAGGCACCAGTGCTCACAGAGCACGCTCTCCAGGCTCAGGAACCCCAAGGACAGATGGGTACCTATCGTGCCAGGTACCAGCACATGGCATCTAGAAGCAGGGCTTTCCTCAGTCCCTGGCTGGGAGGGCAGAAGCTGCAAGGGGAAGGGTGAGAAGTCCAGGCCTGCCTAACTGTGCAAGGTCTCTGGGCTGATCTCATGGTTACTTAGCCCCAGAACATCCTCATGGCTGTGCCTGCCCGTCTCCTCACTCAACCTTGGGCTGGCTCTGCTCACTGAGCTGGGGTCACCTGTTCTGCAGCAAACCTCCTGCCCCTGGAACAGCAGTGCAGATGATCAGCAGCAGCCACTGGGTCCTTCGGGCAGGGAGGCAGGAGTGTGGCGCACCGCCAGATGAGAAATTGCATCCCTAGTGCACGGCAGGGCTAATTAGCTTGCTAAGGGGGCTTTGTCAACGTTCACTGAGAATGTGGTCATGACAGTCAGGTAGCGATTCCCACTTGGCCTGACTTGAGTGTGGAAGGCTCTCTGCTGTCAGCACTGGCTGCTTTTGGAGGTGGGTCCACCGCTGGGCACACTCAGGTATGTGCAGTCGTACTGTCTGTGCAGGAAGTAGCTGAGCCTGAAGGAAGAGGGACAGACTGGCAGGAAACCTGACAGGGAGCTGAGTGGAGTGAGGCAGATGTGTGTACATAAAGACACCTGTCAGGAGGAGTATAAGGTGGTAAAGAACTAAGCAAGAGAACCAGAACAGAAAGGAAAGATGCTACTGCGTCTCCCAGGAAGCAGCGTCTCAGGCAAGTCAGCCAACCTCTCTGGGCCAGAGTGCTGTATCCAAGGTACGCAGGGCAGAGTGTGCATGAAACACTTCAGAGAACCGGCCTGTGCAGGCCGCCAGGCCAGGACCGCAAAGAAAAGAGCCAGTGCTCTCAATGGGAGCACTTTCACCCCACTCCCCAGGGGACATGTGGTAACATCTGGAGACATTTTTGGTGGTCTCATCTGAAGGGGTGCTAGTGGCATTTAGTAGGTGGAAGCCAGGGATGTTGCTAAACGTACTATAATGCACAGGGCAGCCCCGTAACCAACAGAGGATTCTGTGGCCCCAAAGCATCACCATTGCCGAGACCCTGAGCTCAAGGAACAGGCTCAGACCTGCATTCTCTGGGATGTGGGATCTGGGGAGAGCTGTGTACCTCCTTATCTGAAAGATGGGGATAATGAACCTTAGCCATGCTGAGTGTGGTGCCTCATGCCTATAATCCCAGCAGTTTGTGAGGCTGAGGCAGGCAGATCACCTGAGGCCGGGAGTTCAAGATCAGCCTGACCAACATAGTGAAACCCTGTCTCTACTAAAAATACAAAAATTAGCCAGGCATGGTGGCGCATGCCTGTAAGCTCAGCTACTTGGGAGGCTGAGGCTGGAGAATCACTTGAACCCGGGAGGTGGAGGTTGCAGTGAGCCGAGATGGTGCCACCGCACTCCAGCCTGATCGACAGAGCAAGACACTGTCTCAGAACAAAACAAAACAAAATTACCTGTGCCTCTCATCATACAACTTTATGAGGCCCACTCCCCCAATACACAGGAAAACTGCTAACTTTCTAAAGGGCTCTTTCTTCAGCTTTTCTTAGTTTGAAACCTTCATGTTACTAAAGCATCCAGCATGGTGACTGGCATATAGCAAGTGCTCAACAAATATGAAAAAGAGAAAAGCAATACAGTAGTTTAAAAAAAAAATAGCCCACTTCCCCTCTTTGGCCAGTTTCTTCCATATCTCTGGGTCTGATTTTTTGCCTAGCCTTTCTATAAAGTTCTACCCAGACAGAGGGTAGTGATGTTAACAGAGGCTATCTTGAAAGCCCTCGAGGGATCAGAGATAGGATTAACCATACCCTAAGGACAGGTAGCTAAGGAGATGGGAAGTTTTGCCAAATCACAAGGGGCAGGCTCCCAGACCCATCCAGGAGTCCTGTGCTTCCTGCCCTTATGGGGCAGAAGCAAGTGTGGCAGCCACACCAGGGGCTCAGCTCACTGGGAGGTTAGGCTTCCCAAAGAGCTGCACCCGCTGTGAACACTTACAGAAGCTGACTCAGAAAGTGAGACAGCAGCTTGGTGGTGGTGTGCAGTGGTGGGCAGTGAAGCCAGACCCCAGCCCAGAGTGCTGCTTTATCCTGTTCCTCCTAGAGCCCTTCCAATGTAACCAGCCTTGCGGAAGCTGCTGTGCAGGGACCAAGGGCATGATCCACCCTTGAACTTGCCATCCAACTGGGAGGGCCAGATGTACCCTTGAGATTTGATGAGTAAGAGACTACTTCACAAAGTATGTGCAAGTGCTGGAACAGAGGGCAGGCGTACTCACAGCTGACAAGCCAAGAGGCAGAACAGAGTGGGCCGGTGCCTAGGCAGACAGGCAAACATGAAGAGCTGCATTTTGTGAGTTCAAGATCCTTGCCATCTCGGACTACAGTTTCTGTCTCAAGCCTTTTAGAGCGGGTGGGGCCAGACACCATCTTGTCCACACTGCTATGAGGATGAGGACATGGGCCAGCAGGGAGACGCACCCTGCCTGGGCACTCCTGCCTTGTGGCTGGCCCTCTTCCCACTATGCCAAGTTGCTTCCTCTCTAACATATGGTCTCCCCATCATTTCTACCAAGAAAGTGTGAAAAACCCCATCTTGGCACATGGAGAAACTGAGGCAGAAAGGAAGGCCTGGCTTAAGGCCTCAGTGACTTGGAGATTCCAATCAAGGATCCTTCCAGATTAGATGTCAGGGCAGGGGAGGGACCTGGGTGTGCTTTGGGTCTAGAGGGGGTAAAGGGACAAAGCAGGGCCTGCTCTTCTGGTAAGGGAGGCACAGATGCCCTTGGCTGACTTGCTTGGAGGCCAGTCCCTTCCCCAGGCCACCTCCCTCATCCCCAGAGGCACCCACCCTCCACACCAGAGAGTGATCTCTTTGTCCCATTGCAATTGACACATCTCATGTCCCATACCTTCAAGGTGTCCCCCTCGAGCTGAGGTGTAACACCCCCACACCCCACCTCTGCCCTCTCCCTTCCCTCCCCTCCAGAATGAGTTCGTGCCACACTGCCTGGCCTTGATACCTAAGGAAGCACTTCCCAGAAGCATTTCATCTTCATAAAAGCTCAGGGAGGTGGGCCAGAGGCCCTTCTCCACACGCCCTAGAAGCCAGCCTTGGGATTAACAGAGAAGACCCTGGGGACAGGCTCACCCTTCTTTTCCCTTCCCCTCCCCACTGCCAGAGAGATCAGTCTCCTCAATGGCCGCCACATGTGGTCCCTACTTCCTGCTTCCTCAGAAGCAGTGCCTGGCTCCTGCAGCCCAGCCAGAGCAGCCCCTTTTCTGGCTCTCACATCAACTGCCTTGCAGACATCTGTACCTCTCCCCCAGGTGCTGGTAGTGTCCTGCGGTTTTTTAGACGGAAAGAAAGAGGATGAGAGTTTGGTTCAGAGGTCAGAGGGCAAGAAAGTCTGCCCCATGGCTCTTTCACAGGGCTTGGATCCCCATCGCCCCGCCCGCAGGGCCGGCTCACAGAGTCTGCAGTTTGGCAATTTCTCCCAGGTCCATTCACAAACTCTCCTCGGCCCTCTCCAGTCACCCAAGTGGGGAGGGCAGAGTGGAACTGCTTACTGGGTCTCCCGGCCCAGCCTCATGGCAATTAGGCTGACCTGCTCTGGTGAGGCACAGGCTCCTAAAAATGGCCTGACGCTCGCAGGAGGCGAAGGCCCGTCTTTGGCCAAAGCGTAACCTGGAAGCCCCGGTCGGTGAAGGGGTCCGAGGACCCCGTTAGAGTTGGGGGAAAAAAGGCAAATGCTCCCGTCCTCAGGGCCCAGCCTCCCACACCCCCAATCCCCTCTCAGCCAAGCCCCCTCCCTGCCTTGGGCTGTAAACCAAAGTTTACTGACTGAGGGAAGGAACAGTCCCAGGTAAAGGCACTATAAGGACCCCCACCTAGGTCTGCAGCAGGCAGCAGCCGAGGAGGCCTGGACCACTCACGCTGAGACTGCCAGGACGGCACCGGGCGGGGAAAGAGACCTCAGTATGAGTGCTCTCAGAACAGCAGCAACAAATTCTGCCCCTCACTGGGGGAGGCCGCGGGATCTTCCCCTCATTCAAATCTAGTTCGGGAGCCTGCAGGGACAGGGCCAGGAAGACCACCGTAGCCAGTGCCCCTGCAGTTCCGGCTGCACCTTACACCTGGAGGTCGGCGGCTAGAGCAAGACTGGAACTTGGGATCCCAGGCTCAGGGTCCCGCCCTCTTCCCTTTTATTCCATCAATCTCTTGGGTGGGGAGCAATGGGGGGAACCAGAAGCACCAGGAAGCCTGGGAAAGGAGAAGCCACTGCGGCTGCTCCAGATACCCCACCCCATTAAGGTTTAAAGAATGGCCCTCACCCCATCTGGCGACCAGCGGAGGGAGTGGGGCACAAAGGCGAGCAGACACTGGTCATGCTTCCACTTCATGTAAACAAGGAGGCCGTGGCACTGACCCCCGCCCAGCCACCGACAGTCTGGCGGAGGCGTGTGACTGAGATGCTTCGGACCCTCTCATTTGGGATCCAGGGTCCCTGAGACCAGGACAGAGGCTGCAAGGCAGGAGGCCAGTTGGAGTCTGATGTGCAAACTGGTGCAGTGTGCGACCTGAGCTCTCCACGACACAGGGCAGGGCAGGTGAACATCCACACGTCCTGCCCACCACCATCCTGCAGCTCAGGAAATCACGCAGTTGCTGGGCTTGGCAGAACTGGGACTTGTTTTACCTGCAGAGGCAAGGGACAGAGGTGGGGAAGGATGTAAGTGAAACGCTTGGTGGATTCAGCTTCAGTCCCTACCCTGTGTGCTGTCCACATCTCCAGTTGAGGGGCTGGGGTCACTGTCTCCTTCCCAAGCTGCTGATCTGGAAAGCAAGTCAGTAGAGGGCACCTGGGAAAGCAGAAGGGAAGATTCTGCCTGTCCCAGCAGCCTTGGCAGGAGCCCCACTGGGTGGGACATCAAGGTGACCACCATCTCCTGACCAAAGACAGGTGGGGGAAGGATCCAGTCTGCAGAATCGATGATGACAACTATCAACTCCAAGTCTTGGCTGCTCTGTGTAAGGACTAGCCATTTTTTGGTTTCTTTACTTTTCTAATAAACTTGCCTTCACACACACATACACAAAAGTCTCGCCAAGAGGCCGCTCATTACCAGCTAATACATGCAGCTCCACAGCCTGCAAAGTAAGACCGTGGTCCTTCTCTCCGGTTCCCCTCCCCAGCTGCCCCATTCTACTGCTGAGGTGTCCCCAGCTCCCAGAGCCAGCCAGCAATAGCGACGGAACCTGGCCTTCCCAGTCCAGTTCCAGCTCCTTCTGCCACAGGCCTCCTAGGCTGGAAGAAGGAAAACTGGCGCCTCAGGAAGGGCTGGCGCTGGCCAAGAGCTGCCACCGTGGGGTGGGTCACACTGCTTAGGGCGCGGCTTTGAGGGGAGGATGGAGAGGAACGCGCTGCCTGTAGGGAGGGAAGGGGGAGACAAAACTGCCCCCCTTCCAGCCAGAGAAGCTGATTTCTCCTCTTCCCCAGGCCTCTACCATTCCTTCCTACTCCCTTTACAGTCCTCAGATGAGGCCTGCGGTTCCTTTGGCTGGATTCCTGCTCTCGGACCTCTGGAGGGAGTGTGGAGGAGTAGCAAGGCAGGCCTGACACCTGTGGGCCTGCAAGGTGTCAGGCGTTGAAGAGGGGAGGCTATGTCCTCAGAGCGCCGGCTGCCTTTCCCCAGGTGGAAGGCACTCGTGTTATTTCCTGCCAGTTCCCCTCCACACAGCAAGGGCTGCCTCCCTGGTGCTCACACAACCTTCCAGTTTCACTTCAGCTGTGAATTTAATTAAGGCCACGTCTGCCTCCTTTCCTGGATCATGAGCACGACCCACCGGACAGAGTGCAACTTAGAGCCCTCCCCTGCCACACAGGCTGCTGCTCCTGCCCACTGCACTGTGACCCATGGCCTCAGGCCACATCCATCCAGGCAGACTGAACGAGCTCTTCGGGACTGACCACAAATCCAGCTGTACCCTCATTAAGGGTGTTCCCCCACCCTTGGGCAGGAGGTTGCACCCAAAGAGCTCCATGGCCAAGGTGCTGGGGGTCACCTTCCGCAGTGATGCCAAGCGCGTCTGGGTGGCTCTGCTAGCGGGATGCAACGCGGCTGTCCTAGACTCACTCGCTGCTGCAATGGATACAACCATCCCCACTTCCCCTCCTTAGCTGGTTTCATTTGCGTGGCCCACTAAGCAGATGTCAGTTCCTCCCCAGAGGCAGCAGCATTTTGGAGGCAGGTAAGCAAATCAACCTCTGGATCGTTAAACAGGGGAGTGGTATAGCTGGACATGGAATGGCGGGTGGGGGTGGGGGTAGCTGCTTCCCAAGCCTGCACACCGCCCAGCTGGCTGCCTCCAGGAGAAGCCTGGGTAAGGCAGGGGCAGGGCCCGTCTTCACCAGCACCATGCTCCCCACTTTTTTGTAAGGCAGGGTGAAAGCCTGGAGAGAGCACCTAGACTCAGAATTCATTTCCTAGCCCCGGACAGGACAGAGAAACTGGCTTGGCTTGAGGACAAACTGTGTGTCCCCGGTCATTCCCTGAGTGCTCACATATTGGGAGTTGACCACGTGTGAGGAGTCAGCCCTGCTCAGGTGAACGGGGAAGGTGTATAAATGGCCAGAATAGTCTTTTTTACAAAGTATGCGTGGCCTGGGAGCTTCAGAGGTGACACCAAGGTGGAGCTGAAAATGGGTGCAGGGTGGGAGGAGGGGCCGCTCAGTGGAGTGAAGCCGTGTGACGTAAGCATGGGGTGAGGGTGGCAGCCTGGGGCACTCGGGACCTGCAGTCAGTCTGGTTCGCTGCCAGGTAAGGTGGTGCGGGCGAGAGGGAGGCAGAGGTCACCCACACAGAAGCCATGACAAGGACAATGATGTGCAAGCTTCATGCACAGGTTCCAGGGCTTCGCATTCCCCGTATCGGGAAGAGTCTTCCCTCGGCTGTCCACAGGGCCCTCCTCCCTCCATTCAAGTCTTGCTCTGAGGCTCCTTGGTTAGGGAGGCCTTCCCTGACACCCTTCATAGAAGGGCCATCCCCCCCCAATCCTGGTCTCTGCCCAGGGTAACATGCTCCATAAAAGCAGGAACCATGTTCATTCTGTTCACGGCTGTGCCAGGAACTCAGAGCAGGGCCTGGCACAGAGCAGACACTTCGTAGATACATATTTACTGAATAAAATGCATGAGACGGCAAAGGCGAGCTACTTAGGGGTTTAGCGCAATCCTAGTAATAACAGTAATAACAGCAGCAGATGCACCAGATGCAGCAAGAGCAGGAGAGAGATCTGAGACCCGCAGCCCCAAGGGATGACACAGGAGAACAAGTCCCCCAGTCCAGAAGCCCAGCAGCCACGCTCTACAGAGCCAGATCACACTGCCAGCCAGCCAGGGGGCCATCCACACATAAATCCAGGGACCCCAGGAGAGTTCTGGAAAGGGACTGTCACTGCAGGTCACCTCAGAGAAACTGGGAAGCAAAGCACAGGTCCAGGGGCTCTGGGGCAGGAAAGGACCCTGAGGCACTCTGGGAAGCAAGTTGCTGCTCTCGTCTTCTCAGCCCCCACGACACCAGGGGAAAGGGTCGGTCCTCTATCTGGGGCTCCGGCTCTTCCAAACACTTTTTTTTGTTTTTTTGGTTTTTTTTTTGAGACAGAATCTTGCTCTGTCGCCCAGGCTGGAGTGCAGTGGTGCGATCTCTGCTCACTGTAACCTCTGCCTCTCAGGTTCAAGAGATTATCCTGTTTCAGCCTCCTGAGTAGCTGGGACTACACGCAAGTGCCACCATGCCCAGCTAATTTTTGTATTGTTAGTAGAGACGGGATTTCACCGTGTTAGCCAAGATGATCTCAATCTCCTGACCTGGTGATCTGCCCGCCTAGGCCTCCAAAAGTTCTGGGATTACAGGCGTGAGCCACCGAGCCCGGCCCAAACAGTCTTTAAAGGTGCAGGGAAACGGTGCCGACCCAAGCCTTCTGGAGACGGCTATGACATCTGCAGAAGGCTGGGGAGGCAGGAGACCACACTGCCCTTTCCACCCTGGGCGGCCATGGACACAGGGCCTGGCCTGTCCGAACCTTGGGGGTCTCATTGTGCGATGCTATCATCAGGCTGGATGGCAGCGAGGAGGACGCCAGTTGCATGTGATGGCATATGGCACCATGTCTCTCACCACTTCAAAAGTGTTGGCCATTTCCCAGTCATCTCCCTGGGGGAACTGGGTGGGGTCTCAGGCACAGCATGGGGACCTCCTCCCCTAGGCTGGCAGCACTCCAAGGGCAGGGCCTCATCTGTGTCTCCTCAGTCGTTGTGGAGTCTGCTGGTCTGAGGACCCTCTACACTGGGGAAGCTACACTGGAAAATGAGGGCCCTAATTTAAAATGCAGAGTCCTAAGCCCCGCCCAGCAGTACAGACTCTATTTGTTGGATTTTATTTTTATCTTTAAAAATTTTATTATTATTTTGAGATGGAGTCTTGCTCTGTCACCCAGGCTGGAGTGCAGAGGCACGATCTCAGCTCACTGCAGCCTCCGCCTCCTGGGTTCAAGCAATTCTCCTGCCTCAGCCTCCCAAGTAGCTGGGATTACAGGTTTGTGCCACCATGCCCGGCAAATTTTTGTATTTTTAGTAGAAACAGGGTTTCACCATGTTGGCCAGGCTGGTCTCCAACTCCTGACCTCAGGTGATCTACCTGCCTTGGCCTCCCAAAGCGTGTTTGTTGCATTTTAAAATTCATATTACTTTTACTTTTTTTTGATACAGGGTCTCTCTGTCATCCAGACTGCAGCGCAGTGACTCAATCACAGCTGACTGCAGCCTCGACTTCCCGGGTTCAAGTGATCCTCCTGCCTCCACCTCCTAAGTAGCTGGGACTACAGGCACATGGCACTATCCCCAGTTAATTAAAAAAATTTTTATTTAAGAGACAGGGTGTTGCTATGTTGACCAGGCTGGTCTAGAACTTCTGGGCTCAAGTGATCTTCCCAGCTTGGCCTCCCAAAGCACTGGGATTACAGGCATGAGCCACCGCGCCTGGCCTCGTTGCATTTTTACCAAGGCTCTCCACTGAGGCTGTTCTGTGAGGTTGGGGGTCCCTGACCCAGGGAGCCTGTGTGGAGCTCATGGAGGGCACAGAAGCTCCAGAAGAAGACATGAGCACTCCCAGCAGGTAAGGGCTGAGGGAAGACGCAGAAGGAAGAGGTGCCTAGCTTCTGCCACTAGAGGGCGCCGTGAACCTTGAAACCGCTGGGCGCCCGTGGCCCCCAGCTGGATCCCCAGGCCCAGAGGAGGAAGCAACTTCCCTAAGGTTCTCCCAAAGGCCACACCTGGGTTTGCAAAAATTTGCATGCTGTTTGACAACTATATATTCCTTATCAAGCAATTTTACAGGCTGTCAGCTCTGAGCTTCTTCTATTTTTCCTCTTATGACAGAACCTGTCATCAACCCAGGTTCTCCCTTGACAAGAGGGCAGCAGAGACAGAAAGAACAGAGGCAGAATCTGAACTCCAGGGGACCTCGGAAACCCTCCCTGGTGCAACCCCTCCTCTTCTAGATGAGGACACAGCCCCAGGGAGGGGACGGATGTGTCCTGGGTACAGGGAGCAATGTGTCCCGAGCTGAGAGCCAGGTGGCAGCTGCTCTGGGAGGTTCTGAACATTTACCAGGGGAAGGGGACGCTTGCCCTGTGTGGGGGTCCAAAGGCAGGAGCTCAGGTTCTCACCGATTCCCACCGTGGGAGTCCCATGCTCTCCGGGCCCCACATTCTCACACATGCAGTCCTGGCTGCTTAGTTGCTGCTGCCTGAGGGGAAACACTGAAGCAGCCCCACTTGGTGTGGGAGGCTGGAGGCCATGAAAAAGGGCCTCTTAGGAGAGGAGCTCCTGGCCAGGCACAGTGGCTTGTGCCTATAATCCCAGCGCTTTGGGAGGCCCGGAGGTAGGAGGATCACTTGAGGCCAGGAGACCAGCCTGGGCAACATGGTGAGACCCTGTTTATACAATTTAAAAAATTAGCCAGGCTTGGTGGCACACACCTGTGGTCCCAGCTACTCAGGATGCTGAGGTGGGAGAATCGCTGGGAAGTTGAGGTTGCAGTGAGCTGTGATCGCACCACTGCACTCCAGCGAGACATTGTCTTAAAAACAAACAAAAACAACCAAAGACAGGAGAGGAGCTGCTGCTTCTCCCCCAGGCCTTGCGAGGGAAGAGGAAAGGTGTGTGAATTTCAGGGCTGCAGGTACTGGGGACCCACCCAGGTGGGCAGAGGCCTTGCCGGAGGCGGCTGTTCTGTGTTTGTCTAAAGGATGGACGAGGAACGGGGTGATGGTTCCGGGCTGTCTGTGCCCTCGCCCTCACTCTTCCCTCTCTCTCTCTATCCCAGCATCAGGTGCCCTGGAGAGGAGCTTCCCGAGGGCCCTGTCCATGTCTGCAACGCTGGTTCCTGGGCACCGTGTGCAGACACCAAACAGTGGCAGCAGGGGCAGGGCCGCCGCGACCACCCGAGAGGTGAGAGCAGGGACATGGATGCGGAGGGACACACAGAAGGCATGGCAAGGGACAAGACAATGGGCTTTGAGTTTCCATGGAAACCGCACCTCAGGGCGAGGGGCTGAAGGGAGAGAAAGCTTCCACTCCACTTCACTCAGGACTTGGGAAACAGCCCTTGCTGCTGTAGGGCTTGCCCCCTCCTTCCCGCTTCCCCCTCCTTCCCCTCTTCCCCCGCCCTCCCTTGCCAGGTGTTCACCATGGCAACCCTTCCTCCAAACCAGAGGTACTGAGCAGCAGCAGCAGCAGCAGCAGCAGCTGGTGTTAGGGGAGCCAGGGAGCCCAGAAGAAACAGCGACGGGGCCAGCCACCCCTCCCCTGACAGACCATGGCTGTGCCCAGGCCTGGTCTTGAATCCTGGCCTTACTACCACTTCCTGTGACCTGGGACCACTTCATTCACCGCTCCGAGCCACCTGCCACCTCTGTGCTTGAAAGGTGGTTGTGAGGGCAGAAGGGGAGAGAGAGCGCCTGTGCAGGACCTGGCAGGCCAGCAGCTCAGTCACCATCCCCAGGCCAAATGGAGGGAACGCCCTGGCGCTCCCACTGTGCCCACAGCCACAGAGGCGCCCAGGCCTGTTCGAACTCCAAGAAGCAAAGTTAGCCAACATTTCCTGAGCACAGACTGGGTGTGTCAGGCTCCAAAGCAGCGCTGGGGAATCAGCAGAGGGGACGACACTTGTGCTCCCTGCTCTCATGCCATCACAATCCAGTCAGAGCTGGTGTGCAGAAATGCAGGAGTCCTGGGAGCCCTTGGACTGGGCCCACAAGACCTCAGACCCTGTCACTGCCAGCCAGAGCCCAGTTCTCATCACTGGGCTCCACAGTGATGGTCGGAGAAATCCCACCACGGAAAGTCCTCTGACTCAGGGATGCAGAAATGAGAAAGGCACCACCACCAGCCACCTGAAAGGCCACGCCGGAGACTGCTGCGGAGAGAGACATAAAGGCCAGGACCTTTTGGGGATCCCCGGAGACTGCTGCGGAGAGAGACATAAAGGCAGGACCTTTTGGGGATCACCGGAGACTGCTGCGGAGAGAAACATAAAGGCAGGACCTTTTGGGGATCCCTGAGAGATGCCCAGGAAGATGCTGCCATGGAACAATCCCACCCAGGGACAAGCAGCCAGGCAGACGGCACACAGCAGAGGGACATGGAGAAACTGAGTCAGACTGCCCATCACAGAGACAGGAAAGTGGGTCAGGGCACTGGTAGGGTGCAGGGGAGGGTGGGGTGTGTCTGACCAGGTGAGATCCTGACAATAGGTGATCTGGCAAGGAAGCAGGTTTGCTAGAAAGAGCCCTCAACTCAGAACCAGGGTCTAGTTGCAGCCATGCACCCCACTGTGCAGAGCCCCCATTTCTTCACTTACAAAGGAGAAAGCTTCTCAGCTTATTTGATTTGTTGGGTTACCATGAGGGCTGATCTGAACGCCTTCTAGCAGTAGTAGCAGAAGCTCTCAGACCACTCCATGCCAAGCCTGGAATCCTTCTCTTCTTTCAGAGCAGAGGAAAATGAAACTCAGAGCTGCGGGACCTGCCCAAGGCCTCCAGGCAGCTAAAGGCTGAGGCCAGAATGGGAACTAAGGACCCCGGAACCCCAGAGCTCCTGCCCTCTCTGTGCCCACAGATGGAGTCTGCTCCTCTGCAGGTGTGAGGCAGTGCTCCTGGGTAAGGGCTGATGTGGGGCCAGGGCCAGAGGCCTGGGGAGACACCAGGCCAGAGGGAAGAGGGCTCACCTGAGATGTCAGCACTGGAATTCTCGTTGGGCCTCTTCCCTGTCAGAAACTCCACTTCAGGGACAGTCTCAGTGGAGACGGAGCTGGCCATGCCGTTGGGCGCCGTGGGCCTCTTGGCTCGGCGACTGAAGAGCCTGCTGCTGAAGCGCCTGGCGGGGGCGGCCTCCCCCCGGGCTGCTTCTCCCATGCCATTTTGGCTGGGTGCCTCTCGGGATCTGGGCTTCAGGTCTCTGTGCGTGTGAGAGACCATCCTGCCATCCTTCCGGCTCAGCTCTCCCAAGGGGATGGGCTCCACAGGGGGTAGCACCTGCTCCACCGTAACCAGGTCTCTCAGGAAGCTCTCCAGGCGCCGGGCCGACTCGCCACCGCTGCCGCCATCCTCCTGCCCCTCCGGGTTGCCGGCTGCCTCCCGCTGTTGCCGGGCAGCCCAGCGCATCATCTCCCCAGGCGGGTGGCGGCAGCCTGACACCAAGGCGTACTTGGGGTTGATGAGCTTTCGAGCCACAGTGGAGGAGTAGTGGAGGCCAATCCTGCCCGCCAGGCCCAGCTGCCGATACAAGTCCACCTCCTCGGAGATGGCGTACAGCTCCCGGAACTCTGTGTCAAAGGGTTCCACGTTCTGCCCTGTTAGGAGCAGGAGGAGGTTCCTGTCCACGTAGGAGGAACTCCAGGTGAACCTGGGAACGTGGGGACAGAAAAGCAAGACGCGTGTGCCCAGGCCTCTCTCTTGCCCTGTCCCTGCCCCCCCCACCCCCCCCGCTGTGGCCAGACCCTTGCCGCAGGTGGAAGGCTCCTTGTGGGCCAACGCTGGACTGGCCTCCCTCCACCCACCCGCAGACTCCCTTTCCCCAGAGTTTGGCCTCAAATGAAGCAAGCAGGCAGTAGGTGCAGGGAAAGAGCATGGGAAGTCAGGCAGGCATTCAAACCTGGTTTATATTCTCATGTGCCTTGTAAGCTGGGGCTCTCAGGACATATGTTCACAGGGTTGTTGTGAGGCGCAAATGAAGTAACTCATATAAAACATTTAGCTCAGTCCCTGGCACAAACACACATTTAAAAAATAGTAACTGCAGCTGCCACTATTATGAATATTATTCTACTCTGTATTGGTTCTTTTCTGATTTTTTTAAGCACTTAGTGTCTGCAGAAACCCATACTCTGACCATGTGACAGGACTTACGCTGCTATTCATTGTTTCGTGTGCTCAGGTCTCTCTTCTCGTCATCCGTATTTTAATTTACTTGGAGGGCAGATATTACACAGATACAGTCTCTCGTGTTCCTGGTAAATTATTTTAAAATCAGAATTCTGAGGCCGGGTGTGGTGGCTCATATCTGTAATCCCAGCACTTTGGGAAGCTGAGGTGGGTGGATCACTTAACGTCAGAAGTTCGAGACCAGCCTGGCCAGGTGAAACCCTGTCTCTACTAAAAATACAAAATTTAGCTGGGCGTGGTGGTAGGCGCCTGTAATCCCAGCTACTCTGGAGGCTGAGGCGGGAGGCTAAGGCAGGAGAATCGCTTGAATCCGGGAGGCAGAAGTTGCTGTGAGTCGAGATCACACCACTGCAGTCCAGCCTGGGCCACAGAGCAAGACTCCGTCTCAAAAAAAAAAAAAAACTAAAATTCTGGCAACATTCTCTGCACACCACATCTTCCTGTTTCTTTCCAGATCTGGTGCATCCCACTTCCTGCTTGTCCTACCTAACAACTAGCCTCAAAATGCAACTGGCTGCAAATGGACCATGAAAAGCAGGCAGTGCATAATGCCTAGGAAGAGTTGACCCTCTTTCTAGAATAATCCATCAACCAGGAAGTTTGAGGGAAGGGACTGGGCAGAAAGCTGTCCTTTGTCATTGCGTCAGACGATACCAGTTACAACTCATGATGATGGAGGCTGCAGTCTGGCATCTTCCTGAACACCTACCTAGAATCAAGGCCTCCTTCTTGATTGGGCCCTTCTTTGACCTGGCCCAACTCACCTGTAAGATCCAGTGGCCACTTTGTCACCATCCACCATCAGGAACCTTGATGACAGGGTCCCCTTGATCCTCCCCATGGGCATATAGAAGCCGACGCCTGTCACAGAGCGGACACGGATGTTCTGTTGGGAAGAGTAGAAGGCACCGTCATCTGGGTTGGGCCGGCCTCTGTGCCAGGTCCTTGCTTCTGCAGAGGAAGAGCCCGTTTGTCTATGGACCCTGCCTGCAGGCTCCTGTCTTCACTAGACGCTCTGCTTCCTACAGCCTTCCACAGGGAACCCTCTTTGGTGAGCAGGAAGAAGTTCCCAAATCTTGCTTTAGGCATGGACAAGCCCAGGGTGGTTCCTGCCTGTTCTCAAAAGGCCCAGGAAGAGAACAACAGCCTTCACTTTGAAGTCAGTGATTCTGCAAGCTAAGCACCCCAGGACCAGGCCAGAGCTGCCTCCTTCAGTCTCAGCAGCCTAGGGATAAAATCGAAACTGGGCATATGATTCAGTAGTTAACAGTAAAGCCAAGGTTAAAGGCTTGACTTTCAACAGAAGGAAAGGTGTTGAGATCTTGAAGTTTACCTGAGCCCCCAATCAGGGAAGAAGCATGGGAGAGCCACAGGAGGGGCAGAGGTTGTCCCTGTCTCATCTCCTGACCACTTTCCGCCCCAGTGGTGCAACTTACCCGAATCCGGAAGTCGGTGAGCTGTAGGTCCTGACACATCTCCAGGAAATACTTCACTCCCGCCTCGTCCAGGATGATGTACACTGGGACCCGGCGCTTACAGGCAACATCCACAATGTCTTGAAAGATATCACCATCAGTGAAGAGGTCCATGACCACAGCAATGACCTGGGTGGGGAAGGACACTGGTGAGACATGCAGTGTCTACACGCCCACAGTGGCAAGCCCCGCTCAGACGGGACCACCTCGCCCTGGGGTCACTTGTGGCCAAGAGCCAAAATCTCCACCTGCACCATTCCTGGGGCTTCACATCTCCTGACCTTTGAGCACATCTGAGCCCTGGAGATGGGCCTGGGGTACAGGCCATGTGCTTGTACTTCCTCCTGGACAAATCCCCACCTCCCCATCCTGGGGGTCTTCTAGCAGCCCTTAAGAAGCTGTATCGGGGCTGGGTGAGGTGGCTCATACCTGTAATCCCAGCACTTTGGGAGGCCAAGGCAGGTGGATCACCTGAGGTCAGGAGTTTGAGACCAGCCTGGCCAACATGGTGTAACCCTCTATTAAAAATACAAAAAATGGGCTGGGCATGGTGACGGGCACCTGTAATCCCAGCTACTCAGGAGGCTGAGGCAGGAGAATTGCCTGAACCCGGAGGCGGAGGTTGCAGTGAGCTGAGATTGTGCCATTGCACTCCAGCCTGGGCAACAAGAGCGAAAAAAAAAAAAAAATTACCCAGGCGTGGTGGTGGGCACCTGTAATCCCAGCTGCTGGGGAGGCTGAGGCAGGAGAATTGCTTGAACCTGGGAGGTGGAGGTTGCAGTGAGCCAAGACCATGCCACTGTACTCCAGCCTGGGTGATAGAGTGAGGCTCTGTCTCAAAAAAAATGAACTGAACTGAACTGAACTGAAATGAAATGAAATGAAATGAGCCATATCATGGGAGATCTAGGAGGCTGAGAAAAGTTGCTCCTGACACCCTAGAAAAACAAGCAGGCACAAGGAGATGCCATTACTGATACCAGGGGTGGGCTCATGTCTGTGAGTCACAGATCTGCTCTAACATCACTTTCTCAGCAGGCCTGGATGCGCCGATGGCCTTGCAGCTGTGCGAAGCTCTGTGCTTCCCCAGGCACAGATCCAGGCAGAGCTCCTGCTGGCTTGGATTCCCTTGGCCTTCAGGTGTCCATCCCATACCACCCCATCCTCAAATCAAAGTCACTGCTCAGGACCCTTCATTTACAAAAATTGGCCCTGAGTGTCCACCCTGGAGGCAAGGTTTATGCAGCCCCAGGCCGCTCCACCTTTCCAGCCACAGCTACTTCCAGCTTCCTACACAAACCATGCTCCACACTCCAGCTGAAGGCTTTCTTATTGGCCCAAACACCATGCATGCGATGCTGAGGAAAAGGCCTCGGCTTTGGGGTCAGAGAGATTTTAACTGTGGATCCACCACTTCCTATTTGTGACCTCAGGCAAGTCACTTAACCTTAATGAGACTCTGTTTCCTCATCTGCAAAGTGAGGATACCTTGTATTTTACACTTTTGCCCTGAGGATTAGGGATAACTTTGCAAGCAGCAAACACAACGTCTGGCAAGTCATAAGTCCTCAGTTAACAGTAACTGCTATACAGTCCAGGAAGTCTGTTTGCCTTCACAACTGAAAGGACCGACTCTTAAAGTCAGGAAGACCAGGCTAGTATCCCCATGCCACGGCCTGCCCAAGCTTCTTTGGCTGCAAAATAGAGCTAATAACTGCACCTAGATCTCAAAGGGTTGTCCCAGGACTAAGTGAGATGCACCACGAAAGTGCTGAGTGCAGGGCCGGGCGCGGTGGCTCACGCCTGTAATCCCAGCACTTTGGGAGGCCAAGGTGGGTGGGTCACTTGAGGTCAGGGCTTTGAGACCAGCCTGGCCAACATGGTGAAACCCCATCTCTACTAAAAATACAAAAATCAGCCAGGCATGGTGGCGGATGCCTGTAATCCCAGCTCCTGGGGAGGAAGCTAAGGCAGGAGAATCGCTCATTGCAACCCAGGAGGCGGAGGTTGCAGTGAGCTGAGGTTGCACCATTGCACTCCAGCCTGGGGGACAAGAGTGAGGCTCCATCCCCCCCCCCCCCCACAAAAAAAAAGAAAGAAAGTGCCGAGTGCCCACCTGGCACCAGGTGCACTCAATCAGCCTCCGTCACGGTTGTGCCACCACCTTCACATGTGTGCTCTGCCATCACCCTGACTCTAAAGACTCCAGTGCCCTGCCCTACACAATACCATTTAAAGTTCTTCACAGCTCTTACATTTTGAGAAAGACAAAACAAACAAACAACAACAACAACAACAAAAACTGTTTTATCTGAAGAATGAGAGGCCCTTTAAATTACCAGGCCCAGAGAGGCATTTAAAATGTGATAGCAGCCAGATACAGTGGCTCACGCCTGTAATCCCAACACTTTGGGAGGCTGAGGTGGATGGATCACCTGAGGCCAGGAGTTTGAGACCAGTTTGGCCAGCATGGTGAAACCCTGTCTCTACTAAAAATACAAAAATTAGCCGGGAGTGGTGGCAGGCGCCTGTAATCCTAGCTACTCAGGAGGCTGAAGCAGGAGAAATGATTGAGCTAGGAAGGTGGAGGTTGCAGTGAGCCAAGATTGCGCCACTGCACTCCAGCCTGGGGGACAATGTGAGACTCCATCTTAAAATAAAATAAAATAAAATAAAATAAAATAAAATAAAATAAAATAAAATAGCTGTCATGTCTCACTCCCCTTCAAGCTAAATAATTACTATTAGTAAGTGGCTTGAAGCCACTTGCTGTATGAGGCCTCTAGACTGACTCTAAGTAGCCATAAAATGCTACACAGTTCAACAAGGTAGGCTGGGCACAGTGGATTACATAGTTCAACAAGGTAGGCTGGGCACAGTGGATTACACCTATAATCCCAGCACTTTGGGAGGCTGAGGCAGGAGGGCTGCTTGAGCTCAGGAGTTTCAGATCCACCTCAGCAACATAGCAAAACCCTGACTCTACAATACAAAAATTAGCTAGGCATGGTGGCGCATGCCTGTAGTTCCAGCTACTTGGGAGGCTGAGGCTGGAGGATTGCTTGAGCCCATGAGATTGAGACTGCAGTGAGCCATGATGGCACCACTGCATTCCAGTCCAGCCTAGGCAACAGAGTGAGACTCTATCTCAAAAAGGAAAACAAAGAAACAATGTATAGCCAATCACTGACAACGCTGTTTCTGTAAACCAATGAGACTTCCTGACCAATGACTTTGGTTGCCCCCCCATCCACCCCCCACCCTGCCAAATCCTGATCCTTTTTTCTTTAAAAACTTGAGCCTCCCCAAGGAAACCTGGAAGCGTGTCCCGGGATGCCATCCTAAATCTCGGCCCAAATAAACTCTCTATGCTAATTTTGCCTCAGCGTCTTCCTTTGAGGTTGATACTGTGATAATCACTCATGAAGGGAGAATGAATTCTTTCTGAGCCCCACAGGCAGAGAGAGGACCTAAAGACAAATAAGCTACGGCGCTATTTCAAGGGGTTAATCCAAGTGGAATGACAAGACCTTTGCACAAAATAACTAAGACACGAGATAAATGAGATAAATGCCTTTAAGAGCGTGACATGTGATGCGGGGTTGGGGTGGGTGGGTGAGTGGAGAGATTACTTCTAGCCAGGGGAGAATAAGAAAGACTTTACCAAGGAAGCTGAACTGTGAAGGATGGGAAGCCCTTGGCACCGAGAGAAAGGAGCAGGAGGAAGATCGAGCAGGGGGTTGTCTGGGCTGCCTTGCACAAGTGTGTCCTGCACACGGGCACTGGCTGAGGAGGGGATTGGGAGCTGCGTCTGCCCTGGGAAGGGTCGCCTTTTTCTAATCTACGTACAGGTGTCACGTGGCCTAGCAAGGGCCTGCAAGGGGAGCATTTCAGGGAAAGGGCACAGCACAAACAAAGGTACCGTGCTGGTTAATTTTACGTGTTCGCTTGGCTGGGCAAACATTATTCTGGATGTTTCTATGAGGGTGTTTTGTTTGGATGAGATTAACATTGAAATCACTGGACTTCGAGTAAAGCAGATTACCCTCTGTAATGTGGGTACGTCTTGTCCAATCCACTGAAGGCCTTAGAAGAAAGACTGAGCCGCCCTGGGCAGGAAGGAATTCCACCAGCACACCGCCTCGGGACTCCAACTGCAGCTCTTCCCAGCTTCTCCAGCCTGACAGCCCATCCTGCAGGCTTTGGCCTCGCATCTCCATTATCCCATGAGCCAATTCCTTAAAATCAATCAATCTCTGTCTCTCGGTGGATCTCTCTTACACACACACAAACATGCCCATCCAGTTGGTTCTGTTTCTCTGGAGAACCCTGACTAATACAGGCACTGAGGATGGGAATTAACACGTACTAAATACTTTCAGTGCACCCTAGGCTGTTTCCTGTGCTTTAGGTAAATTTTCTAATCTGATCCTCACAACTATTTTGCGAAAGGGTTATTCCCACTTTACAAATGAGGAAGTAAACACATAGGGGCTATAGTCCTATGTCCAAAGTTATAAAGCTGCCATGTGGCAGAGCAAGGAACTCAGTCCTAGGTGGCTCCAGGGTCTTCATTTCACTGCTTCCTAGAGATGGGATTGCTAGGAGATACTTCAGACACATTGAATCAAAACTGGCTGTTTAAAAGACTAAACAAGATAGACAAACTTCTGGCAAACCGACAAAAAAGGAGGAGACGTAAATAAAATACTGAATGAAAAAGAAGAAATTACTACAGACATAATAGAACTTTAAGGAATTGTAAACATGGTAAAAAAGAATATTAAGGCCAATTACATGCTAATGCAAATGAAAATGCACATGACATAAGAGTGCACTTAAAAAAATGAACCAAACAAAATATACCGTAACCAAGTAAAGTTTATCCTAAGAATGTTAAGGGTGACTCAACATCAGAAATAGTATCATTTTAATTTAAAACATTTATGGGGTTGAGAGGAGGAAATCATATTTATCTTAGTAATTTTACAAAGTATTCAATAAAGCTAGATCCCTCCTTGTGATTATAATTCTTAGAAAACAAGGAACAGGAAGGATCTTCCTTAACCTCATAAGCTCTATCTACCAAAAACCCACATGAAACATTTTACTTAACAGAGAAACTTATGATGTACTCCCTCTAAGTCTCAGAGAATAGTAACACCACTACAGTTCAACACAGTATTGGAGGTCCTTACCAATGCAATAAGACAAAAAAAAAAAAAAAAAAAAAAAAAGAAAATGAAAAGAAAAAAAAGAAAAGAAATACGAGACATAAGGATTAGGGGAGACAAAACTACCAGTATTTAAGAATAATACAATTTTCACAGAAAATCCAGTAGAACAAACAGAAAAGCAATTAGAATTAATAAGAGAATTCAGCAAAATTGCCAGATCCAGGAAAAACTTACGAAAACCAATAGCCTTCTTCTATTCCAGCAATAATCAACCAAAAGAAAGAAAAAAAGAAAACAAAAGAAGGAATGAAAGAAAGAAAGAAAATAAGATCCATTCCCAGTTAAAACCTAACCACATGGCATTTGGAAATAAATACCTTCAGGAAGAAATACTGGAAAGTCTATGAAAGGACATTTTAAAATATGTGAATAAATGAAGCAATAAATCATGAAAAGATAATATGATTTAATATTTAAAAAATCTAATACTCTCCATATTAATAAAATTCAATGCAATTCCATAAAAAGCTCAGTAAATGCTTTTCAGAAACTCAAATACTTGTAAGATATAAAGAAGAATAAAGATCCACAAATAGCCACATCGATTTTGAAAAGGAAAAGCTAAAAGGAAACACTTGTCCTATAGAGAGTAAGGCATACTACAGAACCATAGCAATAAGAATTGTACTACTTGTACTACTTAAGTAGGAAGGAACTGACCAATAGACCAATGGAAAAGAATGGTGAGACCAGAAGTATACACACAAACACATATATACACGTACACATATACAAAACTTTATGTACGATAGGGGTAGAATCACAACTCAGTGGAGAAAAAAAATGCCCTTTAGCAGATGCCACTGGGAAAACTGGCTTACTACATAGAGAAAAACAGAGATGAATCCATCCCTACTTCACACCACATGTAAAGGAAAATTTCAGGTAGGCTAAGTACTTAAACGTGAAAGATATAACTAATAAGGGAGTTGACGAAATGCAAGAAAATATCTTCATGACATGGGCTAAGAAAGACTCTCAAGTTCCCAAATGCACAAACCATGAAGGAAAATGAAATTATGCTAATAAGTATGTAAAAAGGAGCTGTCTTTTTTTTTTTTTTTTTTTGAAATGGAGTCTTGCTGTGTCGCCCAGGCTGGAGTACAGTGGTGCGATCTTGGCTCACTGCAAGCTCCACCTCCCGGGTACACGCCATTCTCCTGCCTCAGCCTCCGGAGTAGCTGGGAATACAGATGCCTGCCACCATGCCTGGCTAATTTTTTTTTTTTTTTGTATTTTAGTAG
>NW_016820683.1:984145-1001287 GCF_001698545.2 Rhinopithecus bieti | reverse complement strand
ACCTCAAGTGATCCGCCTGCCTTGGCCTCCCAAAGTGCTAGGATTTCAGGCATGAGCCACTGCACCAGGCAAAAGAAGTAATCTTCATTAGTAATCAGAAAAATTCAAATTAAAACAAAGAGATGGCCGGGTGCAGTGGCTCATGCCTGTAATCCCAACATTTTGGGAGGCCAAGGCAGATGGATCACCTGAGGTCAGGAGTTCGAGACCAGCCTGGCCAACATGGTAAAACCCCGTCTCTACTAAAAATACAAAAATTGGCTGGGCATGGCGGCACATGCCTGTAATCCCAGCTACTCGGGAGGCTGAGGCAAGAGAATTGCTTGAATCCAGGAGGTGGAGGTTGCAGTGACCCGAGATCGCACAATTGCACTCCAGCCTGGGCGACAAGAGCAAAACTCCATTCCAAAAAAAAAGGGAAAGGAAGAGACCACCTTACAACTATGAGATTAATGAAAAATCAGAAAATTGGATAATCCAAAATATTGGTAGGTGGAGGAAGGGGGACCTTTGTCACTGCTGGTGGGTGGGAACACTGGTGCAGCTATTCTGTAGAGCAACAGGCAGAAGTTAGTGGATTTGAGCATGTGCATAGCTACAAGCCAGAAAAGCCACTCTTGGCCATGCACCCCTGGGAATCTCTTGGATCTTTGCACAGGTCTATATGGGGCCAGAACAAATATGTTCTCTGCATCTTTCTTTGGGATAGCAAGGAGCTGGCAACAACTTAGATGTCTATTTCTAGAAGACTGGGTAAGGAAAATGTGAGGAATGTGATAGAATATTTTACAGCAGACAGAAGCGACGAACTAGTTCCATGTGTCGTAACTTGGATAATTTCTTTTAAAAGGGATAGTTCAAATGAAAATGTTAAAGAGTGAGATCTATAGCCTAATACCATTTATGTAAATAAAAACATACTACAGGCCGGGCGCGGTGGCTCACACCTGTAATTCCAGCACTTTGGAAGGCTGAGGTGAGCAGATCACCTGAGGTCAGGGTTTGAGACCAGAGGTGGCCAACGTGGTGAAACCCGTCTCTACTAAAAATACAAAAATTAGCCGGGCATGGTAGCACATACCTTTAATCCCAGGGAGGCTGAGGAAGGAGAATGGCTTGAACCCCGGAGGTGGAGGTTGCAGTGAGCTGAGAAAGTGCCACTGCACTCCAGCCTGGGCAACAGAGCAAGACTCCATCTCAAAAAAACAAAACAAAACAGCACAGCACACTACATAAAATAATACTGCACACTTTTCCAGGATACAAAGATGTCTGAGGACATATGCTGAACACATGAGGGTGGCTGCCTGTGGAAGGAGAAAGGTAAAGTAAGAGGCCTTCCAAGGCTCGCTGGTGGCAATGTGCTGTGAACTAAGGTACACAATCAGCATTTTGCACCTGGGGTCCAAAATAGCCAACCAACCAACCAAAAATCACATTCAAGTCCTCCAGCTGGGCTGGCACAATTCAGGGCAGGTTTGGGTAGGTATAAGGGTGAAGGTACATGGGCTGGATACGAAGGGTTTGAACACAACGTGCAGAGTTCTGGCTTCATTCCACCTGCAATGCAGTTTCCAGGGCTCTGATACTTGATTGCCATCTCCGAGTGCGCCTGATAGTTTATCTCCCACGTGCTGTCTGGGCCAGAGCTCCCTGTCCTCCTCTCATTTCTGAACACTCCAAGGTATCCAGCTTAGAGTGGACCCATGTTGCTAAGGACAGCTTGACCGGTTCACAGAAGCATGTCTCAGGTTCACAACGCTTACTTTTGCTTTGTGGTTGAAAAATTAAGCAGGGAAGCTGGCCTGTCCTAGCCCCACCTGCCCAAGGATGTCGGGAGAGGCAGCAGTCCCCACAGCCTGGCTTTCGTGAGTCGGACTGCGACGCCCTGGTGCGAGCCAGCCATCTGTGTCACTACCAATTAAACAATGAAATATCTGTAGTAGAAAAAAAGAATCAATTGCTGGCTGACTCCTGCAATCTAGTTGTGGAGAAGTGATAATTACCCTCCGCTTTGGTCTCTGAGGGCCCCGCTTTGACATTCAGCTCTGCAGCGTCAGGCCCAGGGGAACCAGCTCCCCACTCTCTCCGCTTGGGTCTTTCACTGAGCACGTGATTCTCCACACCGAGCGAACTTCAAAGCTCCCAGTGTAGATGGAAAATCGGGTTTAAAAACAGGACATCATGGGCTCAGAACACAGGGAAGCAGATTTTGTTGGGGGAGGAAAGCACGCCCCCTCCAGCTGGCTACCCACCCCTGGCGTCCTTTGCCTGGTTACCTACTGATGCACAATGCCTGGGGAGAGAGGTTAATTCGAGGTGGCAGCAGTTTCTATAAGCCATCGCAGGCGCATTGGCAGACAGCCTCTGATGTTGTAAGACTTCTCATGGGGTGTTTTGTGAGCTCAACGTCTCCTCATCCGATATCCTGCCTGGATGGCAGGACAGGGAGTGAAGGCCGGGAGGGAGCCTCCAAATGCCCCCTCCTGCCATCCAGCTTTAGTTAAACTGCCAGCGTTTCCAATTGTCTTTCTGGACTCCGTAATTACCGTCAGATAACAAAAATGACAAGAGGGCTCCACCTGGCCCCTGTACCCCACATGTGTTTGGATGACCCAGACTAGAGGAGGCATGGCTCTGCCAGGTGTCCACATCCACAGAGCTGACTGTGGCTTGGACGTGTCCCTCAGTCACACAGGCACTCCCCAGATCAACAACCCCCCAGTCACTCTGGCCAGAAGCCCAGGCCTACCAGCCTCCTCCTCCTCCCCACCTACCAAATCCATCAATCACTGAATCCAGCAGGCCCCACCGCGGGCACCTTCTCAGGGTCAATCCTTTCTGTCCCCACTGGTACCGCCTCAGCTCAGACCCCAGCTTGGACCCTCCTCCTTTCCTACCACGCTTCTAGGAGCTTCCTAACTGCTCTCTCCTGCTTACATCTACCCTCCAATTCATCCTCCACAGCAGGACGCAAACCGAGATGCATGGGTAGAGAGAGACAACACCATCCGTCCCCTTGCCCTGCTGACGTGGAGCTCAGGACTCTGGGGTGGGAGAGGCTGCTGTTGCCTGCCAAGAGCCCCAGCTTCACCCCTTCTGTGGGTATGAAAAAGCAAAAGACCACAGACCAAGCTTGGTGGCCTTGGGGGGCCTGTTGGTGATAGTCACTTCTCCTGGAGAAGAAAGGGAAGCAGCTAGGGACACTTTCCCACTGATTACCTACCCATGTGCGCCTGGGGCCGAGTTGCCTCCCATGCTTGCCGTGCCTACCTCCCAGGGCTGTTGGAAGGCTCGGATGAGATCATGCCCACGAAATCTCACGAAAACGCTGTGCAGTTATGAGGGATCGTTTTATAACAACCGTTTTATAACTATAAGGCAAATGGGAGGAACTCCCCACATCTGAAGCCGTAAGGTCCCTCAGGGTGGAGAGGACAGCAGCTGAGCACACAGGTCAAACTGCTGTCTCCCAGAATGGCCATCTGTCTGGCAGTCCAGGGAAGTTAGTCTATCTGGAACTAGAGGGCAGTCCTTCCCTTTCCCATGGAGGGTAGAGCTGGGTTTGCCTGCAGCCTCTGACTCAAACATCTCCAGCTGTGGAATTTCCTTTTCTGATCTCCCCAAAGAGAGGATCAAGGGCAGGTTGTCAAACTCCAGCGTGTAAAGAATCACCTGGGAGCAGGGATGGGGGTATGCCTATTGAAGATGCAGATTCCATCCTCAAAAATTTGAATTCAGCAAAGGCCCAAGAAAATGCATTTTAACAGCAGCCTCCGTCCTCCATCCCCACTCAGGTCACCTGAATGCACGGGGGGGATGTGTCACACTTTGAGTGAAGGCTGCTGCGTGCAGGATAATATACGGTCAGGAAGCAGAATGTCTTACTGGTTGTTTGGCTTTGAGTGAGTCATTTACTGGGCCTCAGTTTCCTCATTTTAGAATGGGGAGGTGATGCCTTTACAGGGCTGTTCTGAGCTTTGAATGAGATTCTGCAACAGCGTGGTACTTGTCCTGCTGTGAGCCATGGGTAAATGCAGGTGCCCTCTTCTCTCCTCAGTGATGGAGCCCAGAACAAAGGGGCCACCACTTCGGGGAGGGGGCGAGAAAGGAGAGGGCCAGTGGGGGGCCCGCTGAGCTCCCGGGGAGCCAGGCAGCCAGTGCCTCCCGCGGCACAGACATCAAGGTGTGGATGTCGTTCCTCTGCTCAATGCCATGCCCAGCAGGCCCAGCCCACGGTGGTGATTAAAGCTCAGGGAACACGACATTTCCAGAAAGGTCAAAACTTGAACTAATTGAGGGGAAGGGCAGCCCAATTAAGGAAGAACCCACATGATGAACTGTTCACCCAGCCATACCAGGTGTCTACACTCATATGCTGAATGTCTCAACGCACAGCTAAGAAAGCCGCTGCCATAGTCAAGTATCTCAAGGCGGGCTGCGGGCAACCAGAGCAACTTCCAGCTGGCCCGGCCGTCACCGCAGCACAGAAGGGTGCTCTATGGAGACGATGCATCCAGGAGAGGGTGTCATAAGTACTCTGGGTACACTGCAAAGACTGTCACCAAGACTGCAACAGGCCCCTTCTGAATTATCACCGATTTTTATGCCAGTAGAGTGGGAACCACTAAACAACAAACTTTCTCTTAAGTTCCCCATGTACATACCCTGGGGAGAGAGCAAGAGAGGAGAGGAGAGAGGAGGAAGAGAGGAGAGAAGGAGAGGAAGAGGAGAGGAAGAGAAGAGGAGAGGAGAAGGAGAGGAGGAGAAGAGAAGGAGAGGAGGAGAGGAGGGGAGGAGGGGAGGAGGGGAGGAGAGGAGGAGGAGAAGAGGAGGAGAGGACAGGAGAGGGGAGGACAGGAGAGGACAGGAGAGGGGAGGACAGGAGAGGAGGCTTCACAGCTGCCCACGGGAGGGGCTCCTGCTGCATAACCCCCACCAAACACCCCTTTAACTTCCTCCTATCCCTGGTCTCTAGATTTACATCGCTAAATAAAACAGTACAGAAGTGTACTGCAGTGGGGAAAGTGCCAGAGATTCTACACTGACTGTGAGGCCTTGGGCAAGTTACTGAAGCCCTCTGAATTCCATCTGTAAAATGAGGCTACTTCATGGTTCTATGAAGATGAAAAGAAATGTGATCAAGCCTAGATAAAAATCTTGCCTGGTGCCTGCCACAGCTGGCTGAGCTCTGTCCTTCCTCTGGGACAGGGCCTGACACACAGTAGGTGCTCAGGGTCACCTTGCAGCAATGCTGGTTCATGCTGCCCTGACTGCTCCCTTCGTGGCAGATGGACCCCATAACACAACCCAAGCGCCCTGTTTCCCTGCCCACTCAGCGGCTCCTGACTGCCTACAGTCAAGTCGAAGGCCCTCAGCCTGGCTGAAGACTCTTCATGTGCTTGCAACCCAAAGAGGCATTTATCCACTTTCTCCCCAGATAATCAGCTCATACCCCACAAGATTATTTGATGTTCTCCAAACTCACCCAGCAGGCTCTGGCTCGTGCCTTAACTCACAGTGTCACCCCCTAAGCCTGTAGTGATGAGAATACTCGTTGTCGAGGTCCTTGTTTCACTCTTCCCAGGGCTGTCCCAGGATCGTCCTCTGTCCCCCGTTCCCAGTGTAGTGTGTGCCTTCCCTAGGATGCATGTCTGCCCAGGATCGTCCTCTGTCCCCAGTCCCCAGTGTAGCGTGTACCTTCCCTAGGATGCATGTCTGCCCAGGGCTGTTTCTGTCTAGGCACATGGGGGTGTCTCCCCATCTGTCCACGAGGGGTGGGGGACAGAGCCCCGCCATCGTTCTAAACAGAATGCCTTCACATAGGGGGCTTCCCTTGGGGAGCTGAGATGTGGGTTGGGCCTGAGTCCTGGTCCACCAAGAAGGCAGAGCAAAATCCAGAGCTGCAATAGCTTTTTTTTTTTTTGAGATGGAGTCTCGCTCTGTTGCCCAGGCTGGAGTGCAATGGTGCAATCTCTGCTTACTGCAACCTCTGCTTCCCAGGCTCAAGCAATTCTCCTGCCCCAGCCTCCCGAGTAGCTGGGATTACACCACACCCGAGTAATTTTTGTATGTTTAGTAGAGACGGGACTTCACCATGTTGGCCAGGCTGGTTTCAAACTCCTGACCTCAAATGATCTGCCCGCCTCAGCCTCCCAAAGTGCTGGGATTACAGGCGTGAGCCACCACACCTGGCTGCAACAGGGTCTTGTTCCCCACTTGGAGGTGAGGCTGGCCCCACCCCAGCAGCAGGGCATCTGTGCTTCATCAGCTGGGGCTTCCCAGCTATCTGTGGCCACATTCCATCGTCTTGGGCTCACTAATTAGACATAAAACACCAGGCTCCCTTCCTATGCTGGCAGCAGCGGAGCCCAATTCCACCCAGCCAGGCCGCTTCCTCTCCCAGAGCCCTCCACCTCAGTGTGGGGCTCTGATCCCGACCCTGCAGGTCACGTCTCCCTGCTGCGCCCCCTGGGGCTCACTCCCTCTCAGGCTGACCCTGTGAGGCCATCACTCTTGACAAGGTTGAATGAAGGAGTGTGTATGTACAATGGAGACCCAGGCTGGCTCTCCAGAGGAGGAAGACAGATGGCACCCATGTGAGCAAGGCCAACTAATTCAGCTGTGAACAACCACGTGTCGTGACCTGCCAGGGAGTAAGCAGAGCAATTCTTTGTAAGATCCTAGGCCGGCTTTTCCCTGCCCCACGGCAAGCTTCTGAGATGAATTTCCCGGCACTAAGTTGGTGTTAATTAGTGAAAATTATCTAATGCAAGCTCATTTTAACATTAGCTTAAAGCCAAACATAATTAGAAAGATAAATCAGCTGCTAAAAAAAAAAAAATCCAATGACGATACACAAACGTTTTTAGGATCATCTGCTGGTTTGCGTTACTAGCCTTGAGCTCTCACATGGACAGAGCGAGGCAGGTAGTGAGGTAGCTCACAAAGTATCTGCCGAGGTATTTCTTGACTGATCTATCAGGGTAAGACAAATGGAGTTGGCAGTTTGCCTAGGAGGTGATGAGACGCAGCAAGGGTAACTCTGCGGCTATTGCCAGATGATGTTACCTGGGAGGGCTTCCCTAGAGAGGCAAGTTGAGAGTGCAGGGAGGGATATGGTTGAAAGTGGTCAGGAGGGCATTCAAGTGATGGGAACATGGGAACAGTGTGAGTCCATGGGTCCTGGGCCTCCAGTTTTGTACACAGCCTGCCCTGCCCTTCCACAACTGGCTGATTCAGCCATCAATTCCCAGGAAGCCTCCGTTCACCCGGAGCTCAGTACAGGTGCACAAGCCTGAGAACCAGACACATCTCGGTTCCCATCTAGCGTCCTATTTACTGGTGGTGTGACCTTATCCTCCCTGAACCTCAGTTTCCTCATCTGTAAAATGAAAAGCTGCTGGATTGTTGTTAAAAAATTAAATGGAATAGGCTAGGCACGGTGACTCACGCCTATAATCCTAGCACTTTGGAAGGTCAAAGAGGGTGGATCACTTGAAGTCAAGAGTTTGAGACCAGCCTGGCCAATATGGTGAGACCCCATCTCTACTAAAAATACAAAAATGAGCTGGGTGTGGTGGCTTATACCTGTAATCCCAGCACTTTGGGAAGCGGAGATGGGTGGATCACCTGAAGTCAGGAGTTCGAGGCCAGCCTGGGCAACATGGTGAAACCATGGCTCTACTAAAAATACAAAAATTAGCCAGGTGTGGTAGCACACGCCTGTAGTCCCAGCTACTTGGGAGGCTGAGGTGGGAGAATCGCTTGAACAGAGGTTCAAGGCAGAGACAGAGGTTGCAGCGAGCCAAGACGGAGTCACTGCACTCCAGTCTGGGAGACAGACCAAGACTCCCTCTCAAAAAATAAAATAAAATAATTCTAAAAGGGATGGCATTTGCCTAGCACTTATATACTCAATAAGTAATAGCTATCAATATGTCCACCCCCACCACTGTGCTGTATTTTCTTTTTGTCACCCCACACCCCCCCGCTCCGCCACCATTAGACTTAAGGCAGAGTCCTCATTGTAAATTTCTGGTTCCTGGCACATAGTTGGGTCTCAGTGAAACACGGTGAGTGAATGAGCAAATGCAGGGAATCTCCAGGCGGTCTGGGAGCCCTCCCGGGGGTGGGGGGTGAATTAAGGAAACTCACAGTCTGTCTTCAATGGCCCACCGAAAGGTAGAGAGTTCTGGGTCCCACCTCCGCACCCCCATCTCCTGACTCACTGCTGAAAAATAAATAAATAAAATAACACTTATCGGGAGCCTCCCACATGCCTTGCCAGGACTGCGAGGAGCCCAGCAGAATGATGACCGGCGTGCAAGCTGTGCCGGGGATGTGTTTGCAGATTACTGGAAACCTGGGCCAGAGAGACTAATAATTAGAAAAGCCATAGGCTCTCTTCCAGGGCTAAGATTATGGGATCATTAGCAAGTCCACAGACTCCACCGATTTCAGAGAATGAAAAAGGAAACTGGGAAGGGCAGCAGCCCCAGCTGAGGCCGGCTGGTCATGGCACCTGGCATGGTGTGTGGGGGTTGGGACAGGCAGGGATGGCTAGAATGACAGCCTGGGGGGCGGCTCAGGACAGCCCCAGGAGCAGGGGCGGGTGGTCAGCCAGGACGCAGCCCTGGGCTCGTTTGTTCTCTGCCCTGCTCCCCACCTCCCCCAGCTCGGATCGGAAGCTTATCCCCAAACAGGCTCTGCTTTGTATGCTCTAAGAAAAGGGAGGCAGATCTGGCCACCAGCCAAGGTGAGGCAGCGTCCCTGGGGTTGAGAAGATGGAAGGACTGATAGTTGCTGGACTGGGACTCACTTCAAGGTCTCAGCCTGTCAGGGAGGGGCATAAGTCCCAGGGGGCCAGAAAGGGGCCATAAAGAGGACAATCTAGGTCTCTGGAGAAACTACCTGTACCCAGCTTCCCTATATTACCTGCCTCAATGTCACTGGGCAGGGGGAACCCTCTTCTCCAGCCTTGGCACAGAATGGAGCAGCTGGCAGTTGTGTACTTGTCTGTCTCTAGAACTGGTCCAAGAGCCTCCCAGGGCCTGGCTGGCGACATACAGACTTTGAATGTTTCTGGAAGTTTTAGAGGGAAGAGATGGCCCCAGAGGACAATTCCCAAGGACAACTGTCGTGGATGGACACCACCTTGAGCTGAGACCTGGGTAGAATCTCCCCCAGCCTCTTCTGAGTTCTGCCACCTTATGCTTTCTCAGAGCCTCAGGGAAAATATCCCTTCCTTTGCAAGGTGCTGAGGATTGGATTAACGAAATGCAATGGCACGCAGGGCACCAATCCCGTCACTCAGCGTTAGCCCTTTTTCAGAGAAATCCCTTGACTGCACGCATCACTCACCTTTCTCAAAGCGATTTCCCATAGCCTTACACTAGGTTCTCAGAACAATGTGTGGAAATAAGCAAGAAGGCAGGAATTATCCCCATGTTACAGATGCAGAAATAGAGGCCAAGCAAAGCCAAATGATGTACCCCACATCACCCAGGGAGCTAGGAAAGAGATGGCCAGGGCAAAAACAACGATTCCCAGGCTCCTGGCTCCCAACCGCGTGGGCTCCCTCCACCTGCCAGTGGCCTGGGCTTTCGGAGACCTCCACCCAACAGAACTGGCTTTGCTACCACGAACCTTCAAGAAGTCATGAAGTTTACTGAGGCCCCACCTTGTACTTTTGAACTTTCTGGGAAACACCCACCCTCAGAGGTTCAGGGACCCAAAGCATCCGATTTCAGAGGAGCCAACTCTCCCCTCCCTCTTCTCCAAAGAGGGAAACACGGCCCAAGGCCACGATGACATCACGGTTAACCATCAGCAGCCCCACCCTCTTGTTCCAATGAAAGCTTTAGTTCTCCAGAACTATAAGAGCTTGGGGAGTTTTTCCAGGCTGCCCTCGGGCTCTCTGGGCTGGGCCCGAGCAGTAGTCTGGCCCTTCAGGATGACCCTGTGTGGGGAACATCCTCTGGGGACCCCTGCTTTAGGAACAAGGGAGCCTCTGCACCTTCCTGCTTTATCCCTCTCTGCCCATGCCAGATCCCAGCATAGATCCTGGGCTGAGAATTCCAACGCCACAGCCTCCTGAAGGCAGCTCGGAGGCCGGCAGAAGACTGCCCTTACCAACTACATACGGCCCACCACCACCATTATCAAGGCCAACAGATCAATGTAGTGAGCGAGTGGGAGGGCTGTGAGCAGCCACTCCTGTGTCGCTCAAAGGTGGAAGCAGGAAACACACCTGCACAGGGTCTTTGGCCCTCCCGATTCGCCTACCTCTAATCTCCTGGATGGCGCACCCTAACTTCTTGGGAGAAAATTTGGCTACCCTTCCCTCCCCTGCTCTGCAAAAAAAGAAGACAGCAGTTACTTTCTAACATAGTGAACATTTATATGATACTTTCCAGTATCCTCAGCTTTCACACATGGTTTCTCCCTTGTCTTTCTTTTTTTGTTTGTTTTGTTATTTATTTATTTATTTTGAGTTAGAGTTTCACTCTGGCACCCAGGCTGGAGTGCAGTGGTGCAATCTCTGCTCATTGCAACCTCCACCTCCTATGCTCAAGCGATCCTCCCACCTACCCACCTCAGCCTCCAGAGTAGTTGGGACTACAGGTACACACCACCACATCTGGCTAATTTTTGTACTTTTTGTAAAGATGGGGATTTGCCATGTTGCCCAGGCCGGTCTCAAATTTGTCAGCTCGAGCAATCCGCCCACCTCTGCTTCCCAAAGTGCTGTGGACAAGAGCCACCATGCCCCACCCTCCTTCGTTTTTCAAAACCATCCAGGAAGCTCAGTATTATCTTCCCCATTTTATCAGCCAGGAGCCTTAGAGAGGGAGGTGATTTGCTCAAGGGAACACAGTGAGTAAGTGGTCAGATGCGGGCAGAAATCAAGACCTTTCAACTTCAGATCTTGTCTTCTGTTTTTGACATGAAGCTGGTCCACTGCTCAGAAATGCCAGCTCCTTCAATCATTGATCAAGCATAAGAGAGAGAGACTCAGAACCCAACAGCCAATTCGTCCAGGGCTTGCCAGGAATACCTGGATAGGCCGGGGCAAGATCCCAGAAGGTCTATGAAGTGCTTATTCTCTGGAGCTGCAGTTGTGCCATTATCCACCAGCCTTAATGCAGCAAGGACTCTGAAACAAAGCTCATGTGGCATGGCCACTTGCAGAAGGGTAGAACGGTTAGGAATGTGTGGGGTCTGTGGGTCCCTGGGCTGCCTGAGAGGCCTCTTCTTGCTCTGTGAGTTTAAACCAGGCTTCTAAAAGGCAGCTCAGGAGCTTCTAGATAAAGTCAATTGTCCCCCTTAGATGGAAGGGGAGGAGGATAATGGGGGAAAAGAGGGAGGTAGGAAGGTTATAAGAATTGGGACCAGCTCTCAAACAAGGTGGTGAGGTGACTAATGAATATATTGCTTGACTCTCAGAATTCAAAAACAAGTAACATTTTTAAAAATTACATATTTTTTAAACTAGGGTTTTTGGGGGCATCTGCTTCATTGCAGTATCTCAATGTCCAGCAAAGTGCCTGGTATGGAGAAAGCGCTTGGTACTGTTGGCTAGTGTAGCTGAATGAGGGAAATGTCATTTGAGGTTAATGGGGAAAGACGGTGGTGGGCTCCCCTCAGGGGCCAGGCCCACCATATGCAAAGCTGAACCTTTTGGGGAGTTGAGCTTATGACTCCAAGACTTTGCCATGCCCAGGGGCATCTGTGTCCCAGCTGTTCACCATACCATCCTCCCATTAGCTGCCCAGACCTCAAACCAAGGCTGCTAACCTCAGCCGGCCATGCCTCCTGCTCTGGAGCCTTTCCCTAAATCCCCTGATGCACCTCCCTCCCTGTGCCCCATATCCCCAATTTAGAGCATTCTTCTCTCCGCTGCCAGCCGGCTTGTTACAATGTAGATTAAAGGAGCTCCCCGGGGAATGTGCAATTCTACGGGGACATCTCCAGACACCTGCTTCCCCAGAGGGAAAGGAGGCCAACAGAAGACAGTTTTCAATTCTATAAACAGATAATTGATCACCTGTGACAGTTGGGGCACCGCTGGGGTACCGGAAGGGAAACTGAGAGTAAGCCAGTCTCTCTCTTCCAAAGTTCCCAATTCAGGAGGGCAAAATGCACTGTCCCAAAGCAAACCTTGTGGACCTTCTGGATTGAAAATTAAATTGACAAAATACCAAGGCAGAGGTGGCCTCTTAGCGAGGCCTTGAAGGAAAAGGCACAAACCCAGTGACAGGCAGAGGTTGGTTAGGGACCAGCCTGGCTGGTTACCCTCTTTCCTCAACCATCCAGGCAGGCCTTTTCCACTAATTACAACAAGAATAAAAATAGAAGCGGCTCCTAGTTAGTCATGGTTACCTACTCCAGCAGTCTCCCTCTCCTAGGTTGTGTTTACAATCTGCATGGGGTCACTGGGGTCACTGATAATCCCAACCAAGGACCCAGGGATTCTGTGTAACCTCCTTGTCGTGGTCTGAAGATAAGTCATTTCACCCTTTTGGAGCTCAGAGGGAGCCTCTGTGTAATGAAGACAAGACCCTGCCTTACGCAGCTATTGAGGTGCCAAGGAGATTGGACAGTTTGTGATAAACCAAGATGAGCTGGTTAGCTGGGTCAATGGTGCATTTGGGTGTGAGCCAGGAATGCAGGGGTCAAGGGTCAATCTTTGAGAAGTGGGTGTGGTAAACTTGCGTCTGTTCCCAAAACAGGAGGCAACATTCTCTAAATCCGCCCAGCAGCCTCAAAATTGGATGCCACTGGTCACAAGGGAGCCTGGGCGCAAGATGGGCGGATAGCTTGGTGTATCTCAGCTTCCTGCTGCGTTCAGACATGCCTGTAGACAGGTCCTCAGCATCAAAGGGCCTTCCCTAACCCGGTTTAGGGGCTGGGCTAGTGCCCCTCCCGCCACACCCTCTGTCCAGCACTCCTCAGACTGTATTAGATGATGGATCAGCAGAAGATTAGGCTATTTAAGAGCAGAGGTGTGTTTTAGGTATCTGCTTTCCACACAAGTATGCTTAGCACATGCAGTAAACCTCTAAATATTTGTCCAGTGCCCAAACAGATGCACAATCCTTCCAAGTTGCCAGCCCATCCAGATTGCAGTTGTTTGCTCCCCTTACTCTGGCTTTCCCAGCCTACACATGGTCTTGCTGTAAGTCCACTGCCAGGCAGTTACAATGACCTGAGTGGCCCAAGCATCAGCAGCTTTCCCTGGTCTTCTGGGCTAGCATAGCATAGGCCAGGAGATCATTTTTGGGCCCCTAAAGGCGCCCTTTCTGCCTGTAATTTAAGTAGACAAAGTCCATCATTCAGAGGCACCCAGGTAAGCAGATCACTCAAAAGGAAAAAGAAAAAAAAAAAAACACAGCAGAAAAAATCCCCACCCCACAAGTAAACAGCCGAATGGCGGTTTGGGAAGGGCTTTCTGACATCTGCAGAGGCCCAGGATACAGGTCGCTCAGCCGGACCTCCTCAAAGGCCCTCCTACCAGTCCACAAGGCCCCTGCTGGGCTGTTTCCTCACTGGTCCCCATCCTCAACCCCTCCCCCCTCACCCCCCATTCATGTTCCCCTAATTAGGCTCCTTTCTCCATATTCCTGAGTACCAGGTATAGAATCATCCGCTGGCCTGTGACTGTAGGCAGGCAGCCACGGGCAACTCCTTCTGAACTTTAGTTTCCTGTCTGTGATTCAGGAACCAAAACAACACCTCACGGGATTATTCTGAGGATTAAATGAAATAAAATGCAAAACTCTGGCACACAGTTGGATGTGTGCGTGTCCTGCTGCCTCCCCTTGGCAGTTCCCCGTGTCCCTGCACGTAAACCATCTCAGTCTGCCCCACCTGGCCTCACAGCAGCCAGACTCTCACTGGAAACAAAGGAAACTCCATCCCTCGGGGCGAAAGGGGAGGAGGAAGGATCTAAGTTAATGGCCAGGGAAGGCTGCCTGCCAGCTGGACAAGCTGGCGTGGGGGTGGGGGACAGGCAGTGGTCAGAAGGTGCAGCCCCTAGAGCAGAAGCTGGGTTTTTCTAGAACCAGCCACGTGACCTCTGGGCAAGTCTCTTTCCTTCTCTGTGCCTTGGTTTCCTCACCTGTGAAACAGGGTCAACCTCTCTGTCCCAACTTCTTCACAGGGTCTTTGGGAAGAAGGGGCTGTGCAGACAGGCGGGACAGTGATTAAGGGTGGGGGCCCGGAGGTCCTGATACTTGGGTAGGCACAGACAGTGTCCAACACTGTTGCTTCCTTAGGGATGGTCGCCTGCCTTGGGCCCAGTTTTAGGGTCCCCACACCAGGCCCCACACAGTACTCACCTCCCTCCACGACAGCTCTTTTTCCCTGCCAATCAAACCTCCTTGCTTTTTTGAAGCAAAAAGCTCTCTTACTGAGAGACTGCCCATTCCATTTGACCCTCTCCCTTTCCAATTCTGCAACTCCCCTCTCTCAGGAAGCCTTCCCAGATTAGGCACATCCAACCTTAAAAACTCTTTCCTTTCCAGCAGAGCCCTAGCATTTGTTAAGCCCTTGGAGGGTAAAGCCACACCGTATATCTTCTTCATGGCGAGTTAGTGCCTGGCACACAGTCGGCCCTCAGGAAATTACTGGTTAAACCTGTACTTATTGGATGGGTTCACAAGTGTTCAAAGTTTCTGTTGTTAAATATTTAAAGAGTTAAAAATACCTCACTATGCAGGAGAGAGTCCTGTCATCCCACATGGGACTAGATGCCTCAGTGGCCAGGGGCCCTGTCTCCCCCTTCTTGTAACAGGGGTACACCACCTGCACTCCAGGTTGTGACCAGGCTAGCTTCATTCAAACCCCTTGCTTAATCGGACTGCACCATTATTTCAGACACTGGGGCAAAGTAGCACAATGGTTAAGAGCAAGGGCTTTGGAGTTTGGGTCCTGGCTCAGTCACTTGCTAGCTATGGGACCTCCGGCGAGAAACTTCTGAATCCTGATGTCTTTTTCTCCAAAAATAAGGAAAACACCTATTCACCCGGTTGTTGTGAAAAGCTAATGAGAAAATGCAGGTGAGTCATTAGCGCAGTGGATGGCACATATTAAATGCTAAATAAATAGAGGCTTTGTTAGTATGACATCATGAGACTTGACCCCTAACCCCAGCTGCAGCCTGTATTGCCGCCTACATCCTTTTTCCCTCTTCTGTGTCCAATCTTGCCTTTTCTTTTGCAGAACACAATATACAAAGAAAACTCAGTCAGACAGGGAGGAATTATAGAGAGGGAGGGTAGAAACGTGTGCAGTGGAAAGTTAACCCTTCCTTCTGGTAGCCAATGTAGCCAACTACCTAGATCACCCCTTCCAGGAAGATGAGCCTGAACACTGGTCTTTCTAGCTCTATTTTCCCTCCTTAGGCCTCTTCAGCCTCGAGGGGAACCAGGACTCCAACCTCACTCATTGAGTGGAATTCGAGTGGTGAACCCAAGCCACTCCTGTTGTATATTCTGAACTGGGCACCAAAAGCTGCTGCTGTTTCTGAACAAATCTCATGTAGGGGAGCCAGAGTTAGCAAATAAAAGTACAAAACGTTCCCATTCAATTTGAATTTCAGATACACAACAAAGAACTTTTCAGTATCGGTATGTCTCACGTCATGTTTAGGATAAACTGATACTAAAAAGTTATGTGTTGTTTATTGAAAGTTGAGATGTAGTGGGACATCCTATATTTGATCTGGAAGCTGCCCAGGACTCCTACCCAAAGGCATAAAGATTAAAGTCTTCAGCCTGCTCCACAGTGGGCTGGCCTCACCAGCCACCCTGGAAACAGACCCTCCTTCCAACTCCCAAGCAGGACAGACATGCTAAGTAGGAGCCCTTTCCTGAGCTGCCGAGTCAGGTGACCTGCTGTGCCAAGGCGCCCAGCACAGGGCCAGGCGCACAGTAGGTGCTCAATATACCCACCCCCCGCCCCCCCGCGAAGTCATTCATTCCAGGCAGCTGGGGCCTAGCACCCGGTCCAGGAGAGGCTGTGACTGTGAGGGCGCCAGCCCGGCTTTGACTACGGGAGGAGAGAGGTGGTCCAAAGAGCAGTATGGCAGAGGTGGGACCCAGAAGGTCACCGCCACCCACTCCCTGAAGTTGCTTTGACAATCACATGAGAAAGTGGCTCGAGATATGTTCTGTAAATCCCTGGGCAGCACCTAGGTTATTATCAAGACATTTGAGTGCTGCATTTTAACCACAGGGCCTCGGTCCTCAATCTTCCCTGGGGAGGAAGACTGGACAGGGAAGTTTCAGAAATACAGAGCACAGCCAGCATCTCTGGACGCTGGAATACCGACGGTTGGCATCTGTCCAGCGCCTTGTAATTTCCCAAACACGCTCCCAGTCATTCGCTCTAGAGGCCTCACTGCAGCCCCATGAAGTAGGGGCGGGTTGGGGCCCAATTTCCAGAGGGTGTTCAGGGCGGCCTGCCCCGGGCGCTGTCTGGGAGGTGAGCCGTGGTCCAGGGGACTGGGGCCAAGGTCCCAGCGGTGAGGGGGCGAAGGCGGGGGCCTACCTTCTGGGCCTGTTGGATCATCTGCCTGACCACCTGCTTGAGGTGCGGCGCCTTCTCGTCCTTGGGGGGGTGGGTGAAGAGGGTGACTCGGCTCACGCCGCGGTAGAAACCAGTGTCCGTCCAGCCCAGGTCCAGCGGAGGCACCTCGGTGTCGGAACGGTCGGGCCAGTAGGCCAAGGACTCGCCGGACTCAGCAGGCGCCGGCGCGGGGGCCTTGGCCTTGGCCTTGCTCTTGCCCCGGGCGTTGACGGCGGGGGCGGCGTCCTCATAGGGGCTCCAGGAGGCGCGCAGGGCCTGGCGCTCCGGGCTGGAGAGGAAGTCCCGGAGCTGCTGCTCCTTGAGCCGCTCGCGGTAGGCCTGCTCGCCGCCGCCCAGCAGCGCCTCCAGCGCGGCCCGCCGCCGCTCGCAGTAGTAGAAGGCGGCCTGCGCCTCGGTCACCTTCTCGTTCACGTGCGCCTCGTCCAGGCAGTTCAGCTGGGACTCGGCCATGGCGCCCCGGCCCGGCTCTGGCCCCGCCGCGGTCCGAGGTCCCACAGCCGCACCTGGAGCCGCCGAGGGGCGGGGCGCCTCACCTGCCCGAGCTCTGCC